>NC_081408.1:340465667-340775292 GCF_030272615.1 Cryptomeria japonica
CTAATTCTAGGTCTCACAAAGTTCATCATTTCTTTACACCTTACATTACATTCACATTTAACTAAACTTGAGTCAAAAGGTCACTTGCTTGTCCTCATTTTGCTTTGTCAATACACTACATACAACAACATTTTGTTAAGTGGTCCCTCATCAAGGTCTATCACCTTTGGGTCTCATTTGGTCTTACTTAGAGTCAAGGTTAACTTACCTTATTAAGAGAAACTATCATCTCTTTGGAAGCCACACCTACTCTACTGCATACATACTTGGTCTTACACTTTGGACATTGCAAGTACAGTTTAGATTCATTTACATTCCATCTAACTCTTTATCTTCCATACTCTTTCCATTTTCATCTAGTCTCACACATCTTGGTCAAGATTGAGTTCATGGTTGAAACTCATTCCCAAAAATCTAGGAGAGAAACTAAAGAGGCTTAAGAGTCTGCAAATATGAGTGCTTATGAGTATGAAAATGATGTCTTTTTCAATTATGATCATAATACATTACCTGACATGGATGCCTATAGAAACATTCCAAATGTTGAGAACATGGACACTACACACAATAATGATACACACAACGACAATATGGATAACTTTTCTGTACATTCAGCAGAAGTGGAAGAATCAATTATGGATCCCTGTTTCAATCGATTGGTTAAGGAAATAACGACGAGAGATAGACAATACTTCTTACAAGTGATGGCACAAAGTGGAGCCAAGATCCCTCATGATTTTGACATGTCTCAAATAATGGAAAATCGACCTTTGCAAGAACCTCAACTCAACATGGATCAAAGGAGGCCTAATAGTGCAGGAAATAGAGGACCACATATAGTTCCTGAATCACCATCATCTTTGTTTTGAAAACCTAAGGTCCCACATACACATGGTCAAACATATGATGCTTGCCTTCACAGACCATTATGGAAGTCTTATGCAAAAAAATATACTCAATCACATACCAATGCTAAGGACCAACCACCAAAGCAATTGGATATCCAAAGGAATGATCAAAATTTGGACACAAGGAAACCCCATGTCAAATTTGGGGGCATCACATTAGAACAAACTCATGACATGCCTGTAGAGTATAGTATACATGGACAAAACAAATATTTCATTCCTCATCATGACTCTACACCAAGTGGTCCTTATATGAAACATCACTATAGACCTCCTCCATATGAATATGTGTATGATCAATACCATCCATATATGCAACATGCTCCTCCACCCGGTGGTTCAGGCATGGGGTGTGGTCCAAGAAGTCAGTCACCACCTAAGAAAAATCTGGAACAGTACATTAAGGAATTACAAAAGAAAATGGAGGACATAAATACACCAAAGACAACTTACACAATGAGAGACATATATCCCTATCCATTTGAAAAAAGCATTCCAATGCCTCCATTTCCTACACACTTTGTGATACCTAATTTTGATAAGTACAGAGGAAAAGGGGATCCTAAGGCACATATAAGATAGTTTTTCACAGCTTGCACTGAGGTAGCAGCAGAAGAGACATATTTGATGAGATTATTCCCACAAAGCTTAGGTGATCAAGCTATGGAATGGTTCTCCCAACTCCCACTTGGAATTAAGTCTTGGGGTGATCTAGCAGAGGCTTTTATTCAACATTTCTCATACAACATAGAGACAAACATATCAGTCACTACTCTGTGCAACACCAAAGAAAGGGATGGAGAGTCTTTTTCATCATTTTTACAAAGATGGAAGAGTTTAGCCAGCAGATGCTCTTGTGAAATTCCACAAAAAGAAATGGTAGAAATGTTCCCCCAAAATGTTAACAAAGACATTGGTTATGACTTGAGAATTTTTTTTTTGTCCACCTTCAAGGACGTCATTGAAAAAGGCTTAGCAACAGAAAAGGTCCTAATTGAACATTGAGTAATTAAGATATTTAAAGAAAACAAAGATGACTTTAAAGGAAAAGATAAGCCAAGATTTTGGAATAAAAACAAGAACACAGTCAATGATGGTGTTGTTGATGCCAATACAGTACAACCCAAAATTGTTTTTTCAGGATAAAGTTCTACAAACAATCAAGTGAATACTCAAACAACTTCAAAATCATGAAGGAAGTACACTCCATTGAGAGAACCAATAGAGTCAGTTTTCAAAAAGCTAGTGGCAAATAAAATAATAACAATTCTAGATTTGCCTCCATATGAGCCAAAGGTTAAACCAAATTGGTGGAATGATGATGAGTATTGTGAATTTCATAAGAGCAAGGGTCATAAGATAGGAGATTGTCATCGACTAAAGAACATCATACAAGATCTCATTGATAGAGGTGACATTGAGATTGAAGGATATTCATCCAATCAAGAACATGAGATGTTTAAGGAACCATTCCCAAAACATGACAACGAAAAAGCCAAAGCCACAAATGAGCAGACCAATTATACCAGAGCATGATCCTATAATTATGATTCAATTATCAATCACATTTCGATGGACAATTATGTCTCTACCATTATCATCAAGGATAAAATGCTTGAGAATTCTGCCCAAAGACCCAAGATTGTCCTAAAAGGCATCGAATCTTCTTCCGAACCCACCTCTGAATGTAATGTCATAACTCATAGAGGTAAATTCACTTTGCAAGGTGCTCCAGCTAAAAACATCACTTCCTCATCAACCAAACCTAAGTATGACCTTGTAGAATAGTTAGGGAGGACACCTACACTTATCTCCATCCTTGAGCCCTTACGCATATCTCCTACACATAAATCCATTCTTGACAAAACTTTGAGAGACACTTTTGTCCCTACTGATTTGAACGTGGACCAGTTTCAAGCCATCGTGGGATACCTTTCTGTTTCACACTCCCTTACATTCATAGAAGCTGACGACGTCTCCGTGAGCCAACCACATAATGCACCTTTACACATTGAAGCCTTCCTATAGAAACATGGAATAAAATGAGTCCTGATAGATGGAGGAGATGGTCTTAATATATGTACTTTGAACACAATAATATAATTGGGATATTCAGACAAAGTTGTGAATGCTACAAAAAAAATTACCATCAAAGCATATAATGATGAAGAGTATTCATACAAAGTCACAGTCATCTTGCCTCTCACAGTGGGGCCAGTTACAAAGGATGTGGTTTTTCAAGTCCTAGACCTGGATCTCACATACAATATATTGCTAGGAAATCCTTGGAGTCATGAGATGAGGAGAGTCCCATCTACATATTACCAATGCATTAAGTCTCCTCACAATGGAGTTGAAACAATAGTTAATGGTGATCCTAATCCATTTCTATACTGCAATAACTTGAGACCAAAAGTTGAGACAATAATTTCAATTAATAGAGAAGCTATCCCTTCTTCTACATACATTGACCCTAAATCATTAAAACCTTCAACATCAAAGCAAGGTGAGCTTAAAGGGAAATATCAGGACAAAGGCATGGGTGAATACACTTTGAACCAAACCATGTGCTTATGACAAGTTATGAGTCAACCAAAAGAATATGGATGGCCACATCCTTCTAAATGGGTATCTATCATTACACTCAAGTGGGATCCTACTATCTTCCAAAAGTGGGGTGAAATGGAAGAAGAAGATTTATACAAAATGCTTTACAAAGACCCTGAAAATGGTACATAGGATCACATCAACATACCATATGAAAAATATGGCAAAGGATTAAAGATCCTACAAAAGTTTCGGTATGATGGTAAAAGTCCTCTTGGCTTAAGAAAGGAAGGTATCATTCAACCATTGTAACTAGAATTGACATTCAAAAAGGAGTGCTCGAAAGGACATGGTTTCATGTCTTCTAGGGTAAATACTTGAAAGACAGAAGAAGCATTACAAATCAAGGCTTCCAAGGATCAACAAGAGAACTGCTATTCCACCAACTCCAATGAATGGGAATGGGGTTTGGACAAATCCTCTAGTGACTATGAACTCATTGAGACATTTAGAGAACCAGGTGAACCCAAAGAAAAAGAGGAAATTTATAGAAAATTCAAATTTGGTCAAGAAACAACCCACGGGGATCCCACACACTCTTTGCCTCTAGGTTCTAGGTCCAAATCATGATGGACGAGGACACCGATTCTGGAATGTGCTACTAGTGATGACAATTTGGATTTTTTCATGATCAAGCCAGATGAGGAGAGTGCCAACGATGACCTTGACAACTACCTCGACATACCTGAATATAACTGCATCTTCACCCTTAGTCCTACTGACTTTGAAAACATTGAGAGCCTTCCCCTTGTTCACCACCAACTTATTGACTAGGACCATGAAGGACCCATACAATTTGACATATTCTAAAATGATAAAACCTTTATTGACTATCTCGGCATACGAGATGATATTCCACTTGGGGACCATAAGGCAGGATATACTATAGAGCTCAACAACATGGCATATTTTGGTTAGGGTGTTGGGCCTTCCAGTCACAAAAAATATAAAAATAAAAACAAATCATGGGTCTTATGGTGAAAATCATGTTGTGGCATTGTGTGACCCCAAAAAAGTTAAAAGAAAGGATGTATCTGAGGGCGAAAACCTGTACGAGGCACCCGAAGATGGAAGGATCGACATTCTCTCGGCATTATATGAAGAAAAATCATCTATGTTAGTAGAGGAGACCATAAAAACAAACATTGGTACAAAATAAATTCCACATAACATATTCCTGGCACAATCTCTGACAGAGATAGAAAGACCAAAGTTCATAAGTTTCTTCACAGAGAGACAAATCAATTTCGCATGGTCATATGCTGATATGCCTAGACCGGATCTGGATTTAGTAATGCATCATTTGACAGTTAAAGTGGGGGAAAAACCAGTAAAATAGAAATTAAGAAAGATGCATCCACAAGTAGCATTATTAGTAAAAGAAAAGCTTGAAAAATTATTGGATGTCAGACTCATACACCCAATTCATTACCCTGAGTGGATCTCCAACTTAGTACCTATCAGTAAACTAGATCGTAGGATCAAAAAATGCACAGATTTTAGAGACATCAACAAAGCTTGTCGTAAGGATGATTTTCCCTTGCCAAATATTTACTTGATTGTAGATCTCACAATAGGTCATGCAATGTTATCTTTGATGGATGGGTTCTCTAGCTATAATCAAATAAAAATCACATCGGAGGATCAACACAAAACAATATTTACTTGTCCCTAGGGGACTTTCTACTAGAATGTCATGCCCTTCGGACTAAAGAATGACTACTATCTTTCATGATCTCATGCATGTTACTGTGGAAGATTATGTTGATGACCTCTTGGGAAAATCAATAGATAGAAATACACATTTGGACATACTTTCAGTCATTTTTGATCGGTTGGAAAAATACAAAGTAAGATTTAACCCCAAGAAATGTGTCTTTGGAGTAACCTCTGCGAAGCTCTTGGGATTCATTGTCTCAAAAAGAGGAATTGAGGCCGATCCAAAAAAAGTTAAGGCAATCCTAGAGATGAAACCACCAAGAAATATCAGTCAGCTTCAATCTTTGCAAGGGAGACTCCAGTCCATACAAAGATTCATAGCACAACTTGTAGATAACTATCATCCTTTTCAACACTTGCTACACAAAAACATCAAATTCAAATGGGATGATAACTATCAATAAGCTTTCTAGATACTCAAAGATTATCTTCTGAATCCACTATTCTTAATGCCACTAGTTCCAAAACAACCCCTATTACTATACATATCAGCTACTTCAATAGCACTGAGGGCACTCTTAGCACAACAAGATGCCGAGGGCAAAGAAAAAGCAGTCTACTACATCAGTCATACTTTGGTGGGATATGAGCTAAACTACACACCAATTGAAAGTGCATGTTGCATTGTGGTATTTGCTTTGCATAAACTATGACACTACATGCTAACTCATAAAACTAAGTTGGTCACAAGGATTGATCCATTGAAATATCTTCTCCATAAAGCAATGCTTACTGGTCGATTAGCCAAATGGGTGATGCTCTTGAGTGAATTCGACATTAAATATGTAGATAGAAAAGAAATAAAAGGACAAGCTATCACAGATCAGTTAGTAGATGCTCCTACGATAGATGATGCTCCTCTAACTTCATAATTTCTAGATGAATCCATCTTGATAGTATCACACACAAAGCCTTGGCAACTATACTTTGATGGCTCATACACACAGCATGGTGCAGGAGCTAGCATCCTCTTCATTACACCTCAAGGGGATTTCATACCAAAATGATATTGATTATCATTTCCTTGCACTAATAACATAGCAGAATACGAGGCATTAATAACTAGATTACGGATTGTAGTTTAGTGGAAGATCTAGGAACTTCATGTTTTTGGAGACTCTGAACTTGTAATTCATCAAGCAACTGATGACTACCAAACAAAGGATGAAAAATTAATGCCTTACAAAAAAATGGTGGATGACCTGAAACAACATTTCACGAAGATAAACTTTGAGTAGATACCAAGAGAGCAAAATCGAGTCGCAGATGCCATGGCTACTATTGCTTCACTGATCGATCTACCATAGAATGAAACCTGCTATGAGTTCTTGGTGGATAACCTTTTGGTTCCCTCATATGAGATCACTCCTACTGAGATGATATGTGTTGTTGGTCTTGATTCCTAGTTATATGGTTCCATTTTCATATACCTTCATAATAATACCCTTCCTCCTGACTTATCTAACAACCAATGTCACAATTTCATTCGCCAATCTTCTTGATACGTCATTTTAGCTGATATCCTATACCATCGAGGTCTAGATGGCACTCTCCTTAGATGTTTAGAAAGGGACGAAGCTCAGATTGCATTACATCAAGTTCATGAAGGGATATGTGGTCCACATTCTAGTGGTCCTACCTTAGCCAAGAAACTCATCAGGGCTAGATATTACTGGCCCAATATGGAAAAAGACTCATATCAGTTTGTTAAGAAATGCAAGCAATGTCAACTTCATGGAGACCTCATTCATGTGCCAACACAAGAACTTCAACCGATTGCGACTCCTTGGCCCTTTTGCCAGTGGGGACTCTATCTCATAGGCAAGATTCACCCTCCTTCCTCCAATGGCCATAAATTCATCATCACTGCCACAAAGTATTTCACAAAATGGATTGAATTCATTCCTCTTACACAAGTCACTAGAAAATAGATTGCTACACTCATTCTCAACTACATCATTTGTCGATACGGTATTCCTATTTCTATCATCACTGATAACGGGTGCCCCTTCAAAAATCAAGATGTTCATGAACTTTGTGATTGCTTCCATATTACCCATCATTTTGCCATGCCCTATTACCCAAAAGGTAATGGTCAAGCTGAGGTGTCTAATAAAACCATTCTTAAAATCCTAAAAAAGACAGTCAATGACGCTAGCTGCAATTGGCATATCCAACTTAATCCCGCACTTTGGGCTTACTGCATAAGCATCCGCAGACCTATAGGAGCCATACCTTATTCAATTATCTACAATGTTGAAGCTATATTGCCTATTGAGGTTGAGTTACCCTCTTTACAAGTCTCTTTGCAAAACATTATTAGTGATGAAGACTACAGGGTCTCTCGCTTGCAAGAACTAGAACTATTCGATAAACGAAGACAAACTGCTTTTAATCATCTCAAGGCTTATCAACAACGAATGAGTCGCAGTTACAATCATAAAGTGAAGCTTTGTACATTTGAGGTGGGTAACTTAGTTCTCAAAGAAAATCCTAAGAATCAGCAAGACAGAGTGAAGAAGGGAAAATTCGAACCAAATTGGCTTGGTCCTTACATAATTACAACCGCCTATGGATTTGGTGCATATCAGCTTTCAACTCTAGATGGCAAACCTTTGTAGGATCCTATCAACAAAATGCACCTTCACAGGTTTTACACATAGCTCTTCAAAATATCCTAATTCAAAATAAAAAAATAAAGAAAATAAAAAATTCAAAATACAAAAAAATAAAAAAAATTCAAAATACAAAAAAATCATAAACATAAAAAAATCGTTACTTGGTGAAAACCTAGAAAACAGGTGCCTTTTGACACAAGAAAATTGAAAAATAGAAAAAAGTAAAGAAAAACATTTCATCCAATGGTGAAAACCACTTTGGTGGTGCCCTAGGCAAGTACCATGGTGAAAATTGGGTCATCAGTGCCATGTGTAGAGACATTTATCCTCCCTCCTTCAGGATTCCATTTCATCCTTTCACTTTGCACATAGTCACGGCCTATTCATCCATAATAAACTTACCCACTACCATCATGGCTTGTTATTGATCTACCCAAGATTGGTTAGCCATTCATAATAATCCCTTGTTTTCACCATTTTCCCTCCATAATAAATCAGCTCCTATCTGTGGCTAAGGCAAATCCTATGTCTAGTGATGGGTGTGTAACTAAGAGCATCACACATTCTGAGGAGTACAGTTTCTTCCAATTTTCTTCAACCTATCCACACACAATCCACAATAAAACAACACTTGCATCATAGATCCACAATAAAGTTTCATCTTCTCTGCAATAAAGTATCAGTTTCATGGATTCAGTCAGTTTCAAATGAGACACAAGCAACAACAAAGGGGCTTCAACAAATCAAATCTTTCAACAGACTTAGACAACATTATGGATCAGTGCTATCTATCTTTTTGTGAAAGTAAACATTGTGACCACTAAACTTGACGACTATAATGGATGTTTGTGTCGAGTCTTGGTTTTCTTTTGATTTCATATTTTGGTGACATGTCTTTTAGCTTTTCCAAGATGTCTTTGACTAGAGATCTTATCTCCAGGATGTCTTTGACTAGAAAGGATGGGATGGGGTATCATCACCTATTTTTCTTTTGTTGTTTGTGGATTGTCTCTTAGTAATGCTATGACTTGTCCAAGGATATGAGGACACTGTAAGTCTAGTATGAACTGGGGCATTCTTTGTTTGCAACTATCTGATCTCCATGCAAATGGGTACAATGACTTTCTAGGTCAAACATATGCCTCGATTGTCATAACCTATTTTTCCATAATAAAGCTCAATGATGATAATTCACAAGAAGCTCTTTCACTTCCATATCTTCTATCTTTCATCCCCTTTTCTTAATTGACCTCCATTGTCCTTGAGATTGTGTAGCCCATTATCACATGAGTGAGTAGAATGGCACACCAAAAACATTTGCATCTCATGTAGTTTGCATTTGCATTACCACATATTAAGCATTTCATACATACATATAGATATCACAATTGCATCACATCTTACACACAACACATGTTAGCACATTTTACATTCTCATCATATAAATAGTTATTTGCATTATCATATTCATCTGCATTTTATACATTCACATTTGCATTTGCATAACATATTAAAAACATAAAAGAACACAAATATTGCATTTCCTCATGTACATTTATGCATCCATATCATAAGCATCACATAGAAACACACATCATAAGACATATAGAAACATCTCATCACATAGGTACACATGCATAGAGCTTCCACAAAGATGAATCATCTCATATATCGATCTCAAAATCATAAGTTTCATGATACAATGGTGTCAAAATCATATGGCTACAATCATCTGAAGGTGTCATCATACAAAATGGTACAAAACTGATACATAAGGAGCCCTCTAAGGCTATGATGAACTCCCTCCCTTGGAGCTGACTAGCCTTGATGAAGTCTGAGCCCTGGAAGGACCCACCCCAAGATCATCTCTCCTGCCCCCTCTATCTGGTGGTGGTGGAGGACCCATAACCCCACTGCTAGATGCCTGTCTCCTATCTCTCCCTCCACTGGTCATCATAGTATGCGATGGTCTATGTATGCTCCTATCTCGCTGCTCTGGTGGCACTTCTCCATAGTATAGGTCTCTCCAGTAGCCTATCTCCTCCATGACCCACAAAACATAGGTGTATCCAACTCCTATGTCCTCTTTTTCCTGCCTCCCTTCCCTCAGTGCTGTCTCAGCCTCTATATAGCACTGAATAGCCTAATCCCTCTCTCGCTCAGTATCCCTTAGCTTCCTCTTGAGCCTTGCCATCTCCCTCTCCAAATCCTAGATCTCATCTGCTTGGCCTTGGTAGATCTCCCTCAAAGACTGTAACTCATCCTCCTCCTCTACCCCCTCATCTTGTCCTTGTACCTATGGATGTTCCTATCCTTGTCCTTGTCCATGTCCCTATACCTATCTAGGAACCTGTGCTGCTAGCACCTGTAAAGGAAATCCACCTTTGCCCCTCACTATGTGAGCCTGTCGAGCCTGTCTCTCCTCTCCACCCTCTCTCCTAGGAGCCACTCTCCTCTCTCCTACTGCAACCTATCTCCTTCATCGACCTCTGCCTCCACCATCTCCATCTATCGGCTCCCCTGGATCCGTTAGTCATGGAAGTGGATGCTCTACCCAATATGTAGTATACTCTACATCCATCCCTATATCCTCTATGTGTACCCACATATCCCAAGGCAAGGGAATCATCTCTACAATATGTGTCACTGCCTGATCATAAGACAATAATGGCCTGAAGTGTGCCTGATCTCTCACTATTCGCGCATAAATCCTTGACCCCCATGGTATCCGTTGTATCATATCGAATTGCCTACCCACCCTATCCACCAACTGACTCTCAAGAACATACAACATCTAACCAATCAAATACCTACTCCTAAACATATATGGCAGCCTACATAAATAACCCTACACCAGTACTCTAGTCTCTCAATCCACGACTGAGAAGTAATCATATCATACAAATTTACAAAACTGTGTCCGTGGCCCTTGCCTCTGAAATGAATTGGTCGTGTCACTGATAGATGCTCATATGCCCACACCTGCAACAAGGTCACTCCACAGCCCAATCCTACTGATCCATGGTATACAAACTCATGCAGCTCATAGTACAAGTGTGCCAATAGACACGACCCCCATACAAACCTGGTGTGCTCTGTCACCAATATCTCTAGTGTACTCCCCACCCAATAGCCAACCCTCATGTCACCCTATCCAGACAGAGGAACCCACTGATCACTCCTACCAACAGTGCTGGTAGCACTAATCTTGTCCATGTCATGGTATCCCAAGCCATGTGTCCATCCCTCATCTCCAATCCTGGATCCTGAAACACTCCTCTCAATACATCGATGTCTCCCTCTTGATCGTAGGGTACTAACTCCCCATCGATCGATATCCTCAGTATCTTGTATACATCCTCTAAGGTGATTGTCATCTCACCCATTGGCAAATGAAAAGTGTAAGTCTCTTATTGCCATCTCTCAGCCAATGTGGTCAGCAATTCCATGTTCGCCCAAAACTAAGCACATACAAAATATGACGTAGTCCCATAGTTTGAACTGCTGCTCTCTCCTTGACTGTCAGCTCTGCTCATAGAGTCTGAGTCGACAGGAATATCTCTTGTGACTCCAGCATAGGTAGGTCCTCCTACAGTCAAGCAAATCAACTGTGTCAGTCAAAGTGGCATTCCCTATTCATCACAAAGTGTTGCTTCTTATCATAGTACTTATGGTACTCTATCCTAGTAACACTCCCTGTTCATCAGAAACTGTTGCTTACTATCCTAGTTGATGCAGGAGCATCCCAGAAGGCAAGAACTTGTTTCATGTTACCAAGGAGTGAAGGAAGGATCATGACATCAAGAAAGATCAACTTGGAGGTGTTGAAGCCCATTATGGTTTCTTATGTTAAAAATGATGTGTTTGTATGATGCTCCTATGCATAAAATTATTGTAATAAGGGCCAATAGTGTCCATGAGAACAAGTTTGGTTTGATGAGGTTCTAGATTCATTTAATTATCTCTAGGAGTGTCAAATTATGATTTAGATAAATTAAAAGTCTCATAGGTTACAAAATCAATAAGTTGTAAATTCAAATATTTGAATTACAACAGTTAGAATGTAAAATGGTGGGAATGTGAAAATCATGCTTTTAGGCATTGTTAGTGCCTTCTAACTGATTTGGATCAGTTATGGTGGTTTTCTAGATGCCTATAAAGTCTATGCAAGCATTGTGTATGGGTTAGAATTCTGTGGGAAGGCTCGGAAAAGTCTGTTGGACAGTTTGCAAATCTGGAACAACAATAAGAAACTTTTAATTTACTACATTTTCTGTGTATGGTTTGTCTTATTTTGCTTTGGAAGTAAAAATATCATGTCTACCATGCTCTGAGGGTTCATTTGATTGATCAATGCATGATTGAGATGTTTTGAAGTTCTAAAATAATATTGTTTTCATTTTGTTGCTGACTGTCCCAGAAAAGGCAGTGAGGTTTTTCATTGGTTCCAGAGGTTTTAAGGATGTTTGGATTCATCTTGTGAATGTTTTTCCTGATTCTCATGGGATGGATTCATGTCTAACATGTACTATATATGTTCCTAACATTTTGGTAATAGGAAGTTTGAGTTTGCAAGTGTAGACAGAGATAGATGACTGAAAACACATGGTTTTGATGCCATAGGTGTAGTAGCAGAGGATTGGCCTTAAGGAGGTCATACTTTTATGATGGAATCAGTGAATACATGTTAAATGTTGGGTGAATCAACCTTTTTTTTACTCTGGGAATGAGTTTTGAAGTGATTTTGAGCAAGCCCTAGGTTTGTGGGTGATTTAATGAGGGTTTTGGAGTTTGGGTATTTAGGAATGTAACTAAACCTTAATACCTTGAAAATCCTTGGTTTGGCATCATAATTAGAGACTTTATAGAAGGGTTAGACCTAAAGATGAGTTTGGAGGGTACTTCCCTCACAAAATAGACCTAATTAACCCTCACGGTGACTAGGGACAATAGGTTTTGAAGGAGTTGGTCCAAAACAAGCATAGGTTAAACTTTGGGTGTTGATAGGGGTTTATAATGGGTATCTAAAACAGTCAAAATATTTGTTGGTGTTTTGGAAAAATTTCATGAAACAGGCATAAAACAGTGCAGGCAGGGCTACTAGGAGACTAGGCCTAGTGAAGGGCTAGATTTGGGTTTTTGTATCAGTTGATGAGTTGAGGGTTTGAAAAACTTAGAGACATGTTATTTGAAGTTATTTGATGTGTGTGGAGGTGGAGGAAACACCTAATTAAGGTGAAGACAAGTTTTGAGCCTATTGAGGCATTTTGAGCATTTGAAACACCATAGGAGTGTTGGGGTTTGGGTCCATATTCCACTTAAGTTACAAGTTTGAAACTAAATCCTCCATCCTCTGCATCACTAGTAACACTCCCTGTTCATCACAAAGTGTTGCTTCCTATCCTAGTGGTACTCCCTGTTCATCACAAAGTACTACATTATTGGCATTCCCTGTTCATCATAAAGTGTTGCTCTTTTTAGCACTTCCTATTCATCACAAGGTACTATGTTTTGGCATTCCCTATTCATCACAAAGTGCCTTGATCTATCCTATCCTAGGGCTTCTTCTTGAGTGTATCCTCTTGAGTAGTTTCCTCATTGGCAATGTATGTTCTATCACATAATTGTCAATCCTAGCCCTATCTTCTATTCTAGTCTTCCCTAGAGGACCGCTTGAGTGTATCCTCTCAGTAGCTTATCCAATCGACAACATATGTTCATCACAAAACTACCAATTTGGTCTTAAAGACATAACCACAACTTCATGACATAAACGGGCTTACAGACTACATAAATGCACCCATACTACATAGATGTGCCTACACAACACAGACGCACTCGCATCTAACACAATTGCTGCTAAATTCATAAACATGCCTGGCACAAACAAAAACATCCCTATTCTACCCAGACACACCTGGAACCAACACAGATGCACCTTAGCATTTTTTTCCACCGCTTGACATATCGAAAGCGCATTTATTACCTACATAGCATGCATTTATGAGAATATTTAATGTGACAAAGTACAAGGAGGTTTTGCGGTACTCACCGGCTCTTCTGCATCTGTTGGCCTCTAAAATCGGTGAACGCAATCGAATCTATGCACCAAAACCATCGCTGCTGACTGTTGACTACTCTCTGCTCTCTCTGCAATCTGATCTCTTGGATGTGTGGATGACAATGAGGATGTTTTCCCCTCGTAGTCTATCTTATAGACTTCCCTTGCCCTAGCACTAGACCTAGTCTCCCGAGTTAGTCTTCTTTATCCCGTGACACTATCACTCAATCTTATCCGGTCAGTCCATTCTACCCATTCTTTCTTATCGAGAGATTGTCTACGATCTTTTTAGACATTTTCATCCAATCTCTCGAGAGGGCATATCATTCCCATCTTGGGGCAACTTTGTATCAGTTTATCTTATCTTCTTTGAAACAACGCGACAAGTTGCATTGTCTCCAAGAGGAGCAAAATGTAGACACCTAAAATTTTCCTGTCTAATTAAATAAACATCTTTATTTATTTAATTAATTCATTTATCCTCTTCTAGCCTTATTTCTCATTTAAATAAATACTTTTATTTATTTAAATTACCCTTTTCCTAAATTAAATAAATATTTTTATTTATTTAATTGATCCCACTTCCTCTATTAATTAAATGAATCTTTATTTATTTAATTACTTCATTAGCCTTTTCCACCTATGACACATGCCATTCATCTCTTACTTCGTACACTACCTACCCTCTCATTATTTTCTTATTTCCTCTACCTATCCTCTAATCTTAGCCGACCATTTATCTTTTACACCTCTCAATCTTATCCATCCATTTCTTATTGTGTCTTGTATATAAGGAGATGCTTCCTTCATTATCAACCCCTGACTACTCTATGCTTTCAAACTTTCATATGCAATCAAGCCTACTTGCAACCACATTTCTGTTCTTTGTTGAGCTCTTGTGCACACATAAAATCTGAGAGGAAATATATCAAGCAAGATCAATGGAGATAGGAAGAATGGAGATTAAAACCCTATTGGACATGTGATGGTATAATCTTTGTGATTTCATTGGATTTGCATTGTCTTAGGTAATCGTCATATGTTATGGTGGATCTTTGTTGTTGTTAGGCTAGGTTTTTGTGGTTGAATCTATTTAGTCTTTCAATATTGTTGTTATCTATTTAGTTTTTTCATATTGTAAGAATGATTTTCATACTTAGAGATTAAATTTCTAATTTATAAATTTGATTCTAATGTTTCTTAGTTTTTTAATTCTACAAACTAAATTCAATGTCTATTTGGATCATGGAGCTTCAATGATGAATTCAATACTTTTAATAAAAGTTGGAAGATGACATACAACAAATATAAAAATGTAATGTTAAAATGATGATAATAAATTAGAAATTGAAACTACATAGTAAATGAGGAGAGAGGAAGGAGGTGATGAAAAGCATGTGAAAGAATACAATAATGAAGAGAAGAAGGATTTTTGAACTGTAGAGAACAATCTCAATTACAAATTTTAGGTGAAATTACAAAAGGCACATATAATGGATTTTAAGATCTTGGTGAATGGCAAAGAACTCAATTATATTTTTTGCAAAGATGAAAGTTGAGGCTCTAAAAGGAGAGATCCTATCAAAAGCTTAAAGCTTATTTAAGTTTCAATGAAAAATGTGAACACACATCTCCTCAATTTGATTCTAAAAATAATTATTTAGGATCAATTCTTTCACAATTCATTTGAATAATAAAATCATTACTTTTTGTTTCTTCATATTTGACCTTCAATAGACAAAATCAAGCAATGAACGATGTGGAATTCAATGGATTGAAGCAGGTTAAGGATAAGTTTTTTAGAGAAAGATTTCTTAATGATTGACATTTAATCAAAAGAAGATAGTGATAAAATTGTTAAATAGAAAACACACACACATAGATTCTTCACATTTGGCCTTTAATAGATAGAATGAAGCAATGGATAGGGTGGAATTAAATGGAAAGTAGTAGGTTTAGGATAAATCTTCTAGAGAAAGTTTTCTTAACGATTACCTTAATCAACAGAGATAGTGATGAGATAGTCAAATGGAACACACACACACACACACTAGTTAAAACTTATTATTATCATCAAATTTATTGACTATTTATGTAAAATAATGTGAATGCTAAATCATAAACATGGATGAATGTGTTTGGTTATTGAATCCTTATATTTGTATCAAGGGGCTTCTTCCTCTCTTTTTTCTTTTGGTATTTTTGAATATTGTGAAATTTCTAAATCCAAGTAATGTAATTGAATGTATAAATCAAACCAATCTCCTTTTACTTTTATTTTCCTAAAATTTAAATATTTGTACTTACCATTTGCAAAATTGAACATTTCATTTAAGGATGAACTTTTTATCATCTTCATCTTAGACTTAAAAATAGCTCTATCATTATACTAATTGGACTTGAAGTTCATAACTTTGTAGTTGTGCAAGTTTGAATTTTGAAGTTGTAACATATGTAAAGAAAAAATGTCATTGTAGAACTGAAAAATCTTGGCCAAAATTAAATTTCTACTTATACCGCTAGCTAGTAGTGTCTTTCAAAAGGTCACAAACTTGGTAGGGGACCAAATCCTACTCACAATCTCCCTTGAGTACACTTGTAGTAACTCAAATGGATTTCCATAAATTCTTAAAAAAGAGGTAACAATATAAACAATATCATTTTTAGACTCCTTAAGATCCCATGGAATGTTTCTCTCATCATCATTAATCATTAGTAACCCCTAAGAAAAACCTTGTGCTAAGTACCAACACAAAGAGTAATTCCACAATGCTAATGTTGCACTACTCTAACTTTCATGTGACATCCACTAAGATTGCAGTCTATGGTGTCCACTCTACCACAATCACTAGTATATACTATAATTAGATCATTACAAACCCTCAAGGTGCAAAGATATGTGTCACACAATAAATCATCAAAATAAAAAATCTCACTGCAAATCTTGTTAAAGAGACAATCCAATACACTCAAAACCATGCAATTAGTTGCCAATATTAATGCAAGGTCTGAAATTTTCTTAATCAAAATCATAGGGTGACCATTAAACATTGAAATGTGAGATAAAAGCGAAGGAACCAAATATAAAACCTCATTCCCAATGAGTTGCATGCATGCATTATCAAATTGCATTATCTTCCTTGCAGGAAATTTCTTAGTTTTCATAATAATCTATTGTATACCTTCTGATGGCTCCTTCTTGTTTGAACTATCCTCTTTCTTCTTTGATAATTTCTATTTTAATCATGTCTTCTTCAAGAGATGTTGTTAAAGTCTTTCTCCTCATCCTTCTATTGTTTCCCCTTGATCCTTTGTTTTCTCTCCTAAGGGCAGGATTTCACTCTCTTCCCCTCCTGGTGAGATTATAGATGATTATATTGCTTGGAATGTGGTTCATACATGGAGAAAAGGTCATGTGCCCTTTTCTCTTCCTCTTCCTTGGGTCGAGTAAGAGTTGTGTTTGGTTGAGGTTGAGATATTTGCTTCCTACCAATTTGAAGCTCTAATCAAAAGCTTTGTCTCTACTTTCTTTTTGGCTTCTTTGGCTATCTCACAACTTGTGAAATCCTTCTTTCCTACCTAGTAGGCCGTTATGTAAGGATTTGTGTCTTCTCCCAATTTACGTAATTTGGTGACCCTTGGCCCCTGAAAATGAATATTCAAGAAGTGTGTGGTGAAAAGGCAAATAAGTATCAGGAAGAAAAAATATTATATGATAGTGGAAAAAGTCCCTTGTATGATGAAGTCCTAGGGAAGTATGAAGAAATATTCTTCAAAAATGAATCATCTTTTAATTCTTCTTCTAAAGTTCATTTACATACAATTCATGCACAAGAGGATATTTCAATAGGTGGCATTTATGAAGACATTATTCCTGAAAATAAAGCATGTGATGTACTCAAGGAGGATAAAACATTTGAAGAGGATGTAATAATAACCGATTTCTGAAATGTTTTCACAGTGTTGGATAATAATAATCATGAAAAATTTTATGTATTGGAAGGCACTTCAGCAAATGAAGACATTATTCAAGGTGATGATGACTCTTAGGAAAATTCCCATGAAGTAATGTTTCAGAGACTATTAGAGAAAAGGAAATAATATATGAGAAGGCGGATGTGATACTTCAGCACAACATTGTTAAAAATGATATGTACCCAAAGTCTCTTTGTGAGAAGGGTAAAATATTTCCGAATCATAGGGAGATAGAAAATATGTTTGAAGGTGATATTTGTTCAGGTTCTCATTTTGATAAAATCATATGCGATGAAGATTCCTATGTGTGCCCTAATTTACTAATTAAGAAAAATGAACAATATGGGACATAATCTCAAAGGGATAATATTTTGAACTATTGCAATAGGGGTTGTGTTAAGTCCAATTCAGATATTGCAGTCAGAGGCCCATATATTGTTCAAGAAAGAACAAGTGGAATAAATTTTATTTTCCCTCCAAAGAATGATACACACTCAGAAAATATGTTATACAACGAAAGGAGTATTTAGATTTCTGACATTGAGAGTTTTGATGGAAGTTATGTTAGGGTGCAATCCACATATGATAGTGAAAGTGATTGGAAATATTTTTTCAAGAAAGTGAGGCATGGTGAAATATTAGAATTTTTAGACAAACATTGGATAAATGTTTTTAAGGATTACATATCCAGAAACCAAATGTGATAAAGGATATGAGTATAATGATTTAGTAATGATTATGGGATGCAATTATGAAAAATATAGCAAAGTGGAAAAAATGAGTACATCAATTTATATGGTTAGTAAAGAGGATGATCATACAATCAAAAGGTGCATATTGCTACAAGATGGGAATCAATTTTTTGACAAAGGAAAGAAATGATGTTCATTTTTGGGGGCTAGGGGTCACCAAATTAAACTCAGACAGGGATCTATAGAAAGGAGGAGAAAATGCATAATTCCAGAAGAATACTAATGGTGAAATGCAAGAGTTTTCAATCCATGCTTGGTATCTCAAACATTTCTTCTTTTAAATATGAGGGAGTATTTCTTATACCTTAGTAGTATAAGTTCCTATTCCTATTCCTGAATTCATTTTATATGTATTATGGTCTACTTTCTAGAGATAACTAGGATCTTTCTATGTCCTTTGAAAGAATAGACATCCCCAGAAAGAGCCACTGTTAGCACATATTTTTGCAAAATTTTATGTGCTATTATGGAGCATTTACTACTGGTTTGCATGTGCAGGAACCTTATTAGCATGAGAAAAGTTCTCTAAGGATCAGTTGTTTCAAGAGTGTAAAGGTATCAATTGGGCACACTAAGAGCATGCCCTAAGTATAGATAGCACAAGGAATCTAGTATGGGGGAATTTATCAGTGGAGAAGTAATTATGGTATAATCTAAGATTATTTTTCAGTATGTATTAGACCCTGTGGGATAGCTGGGATCACTATTATTCATGGTGGATGGCTCATTTTGTCAAAACTGCAAAATTTCAATTATCGACATAAGTAGTCTTGATGAAACAACATTGGCAAGAAAAAGAAGGATTATCGGCAAGACATTCACCGATAAATCAGAAGGAGGACTCATTGGAGCACTTAAATGATATTCAACATGATGTGTACTCTTAGGAAAGTCATACCATTAGGATAGATTATTCCGATGAGGCAAAAGGAGGGTGTTTACTATCGGCATGCATTGGATTATCAGAAAAGTGTAAAAATTGTTATATCGATAGCCGATGAGGCTATCGATGTAACTTGTAATGATGAAAAGGTAGTGCAGATCATAGACTTATAGCATCAAGAGATCAGAAATAATGAAAAAAATCTATCTTGATACCCGATGACTGAAGGGAACTGAAGGTGGGTCCATTGGAGAAGAAGACCATATCGAGATAGTGCAGAAATAGTTGGGCTGATCCCTAATGATATGGAGAATCAAAAGGCAGAACCATCAGTATTAATCTTACTGATAAAGAAGACTTGGAGATATAAAGCATAGAAGTGCATCAGAGTAACATCAAGACTTTGGGAGGAATAGAAAAAGGCTATTGCAACCCCCGATGAATATAAAAGCTCCTGTGGGGATATTAGTATGAGTTATACCAACAAAGTAACATAGATTATGTTGGCATATGCACACTCCAATGAGACATTGTAGGTGATTAAAGGTTTTGTCATTGATGGAAACCTTATAATCCTATGTCACCAGCAAGACATTCCACCAATAGTAGCAAAACAGACTCTACTCCGATACTTAGACTACCGACACCAATAGGGAAAGGAAGATACCAACATAGAGGCCGATAGGATTTTTGTTGTAATATATTTTGTTTAATATTGTAAAATCATTGTAAGCTGACTTGGCATGATGTAAAATGACTCATATATATAAGAGTTCATTGTAGAACATTAAAAAAGAAGTTAGAGATGTGAAATATGGATTGTAATTAGGCAGACCTATTATGTGAAATATAGGTTAAGGGTTTATGTAAGAAGCAAAGCAGAAACCAGTACTAGATCTAGCATTATAGATGCTATTCTGAAGTAGTACAAGACACTGATACAATCTATTTTGTAAGTCAGTGAGACTTCTATTTTGAGTAGTGTGCTCTAGGCACTTGGCCTTCCTGCATGTGCAGGCCCCTTTTGTAGCAATAATATTCTCTTATTGGCCAATAAGTGAATATTGTGGGTCACAAATCCCACCAAGGTTTTTCCCACACTAGATTTACTCATTAAAATATTGTGTTATGGTGTGTCTCTTATGTGGTTGCTTTTATTTCTGTTTATTGCATTATTCTCTACTTATCGGTACATAGTTCTAATATGCTCTACATGTTTTAAGTTAAGAAAATCTAAATATCGGTTAGATACTGATTCACCCCCCCTCTCAGTATCTATGGGAATCCTAACAGATTAAAGATTCATCAAGATGTCGGGAGGTTGAGTTTTATGCTATGTCAAATCTCGATAGGATTGTTATGGTAGATGGTAAATTGCAAGGTGATCTCATCAAGAAGAGTTATGCCGATACAACCAAAGGTAAGTTTTTATGTTTGATTTAATGAATACCTATTTTTCTTTCTCTCATGTAGGATTTGTTTATCGGTAAGACAATGGCATTGAGGAGTATACAAGCGGAAGAAACTAGGGGAATGCCTAAGATCTTAGTCTATGAACTTAGGTGTTTGTCATGTTGTAATTACATGTCTTTAGTTGCAAATTAGGTAGTCGTTAGGAATAGACACATCAGTTTGAATTTTGTTCGCATCCCTTCAGTTATGTATATAACGGGATACCAAAACTGACGATGGGGGAGATAGATGGGGAGACGGCTTGTAAGGGTTGTAGTATTATGTACTAGAGAAGTCTATGGGAAGAAGAAGTATCTGTTGATGCAAATTGATTGTAATGGAGTATCTTCAAGTGTAGCTTTTGTATGCAATACCAATTCAAAGATTAATATACAAGGTTCATTGTTTCTATCCAAGATGTTGTATACTTTCTGTGTTGTTGAATTAATTTTGTCCTCTTCATAAACCTACTTTTGGACTTATTGTGATGTGCCATCACATGACGTTGCACTAAATATGGAATTGTTTTTTTCATTATTTATGTAACACATATTGAAACCTTCACAGTGATAGTTAATATTATCTCTTGAGTTGATCGAATTGGTTGTCCACAAAGTAACATCTATATCCTTGGATAGAGGCATTGGTTTGTTATTTATCTTATGGGTTGGGATTGTTATGCATAAGGTCCTTATTAGAGAAACAATTTTCTAAATCCTATATGAACTGATATGTACATGATTTCTGCAAGTCTTAAGAGCAATCATTTTCATAATACATTTTAATTTATTTTCTTTTATCAACATTCAAGAAGCATTCAAATAAAAGCACATAATAAGGTATAGTAGTAGAAACTATTGCCATTCTTGTAGAAGGTTGTCTTAATAAAACTTTAAATCCAATTTAAATAACCTCTTAGTGCTTGAGAGAGAAAGGTATACCCACCTAGGTTCAGTGGAGCCTAAAGTGTAGAGGGATTTGGTCGTCGACTATCCCTGTTCGTTGGCCAAGGCTATTTGGATAAGTTAAGGGCTTGGCAAATCCTTAAGTTTTCCAATCTATGGTTCTAGGCACCAACAGATTGGCGACTCTACTGGGGAGTTGGCATACATAGTTTGACATTCACCTAGAAGCTTTAGTGTTTTTTCATTGAAGATTTGATAAGTTTTATTTCCCCCATGCAAGTCACACAACAGATTGGTGACTACTGGCGAGTTGTCTATAAAACATCAATTCTTGAATCTCATTTAAGGTGCTCTACTGGAAGGAAGAACCCAAGAGCTTAATAAGTAATTTTTTCTCCATAGGAGGTGGTGACTCTACCTAATAAGAAGTTTTATTTCAATTGGTGACTCTACTAGGGGAAGAGACCCAGAGGGAGATGAAAAATTTCCTTTTTGAAAATATTTCAAAGAAAGCCTTTTATTCCAGATGGCATTAGGCCATTGGATCTCAATGGCTTTCAATGTATTCCAAACAGGTTGTTCCCTCAGCTTTCACAACTTGTACCCAAATTCCATGGGGAATATGATGAATTAACAATTGATCATTTGGATGTATTTTATACATTTGTAAAGGATTATGAGGTTTATGCAGAAGATGATGTGATGAAATTATTTGTCAGGACTTTGAAGGACAATGCAAGATAATCTTATGAATCACTCCCTATACATAGAATTTCATCATGGAGGGAGTTGGAGAAATGGTTCCTTGATGTGTTTTATGATGCAGGTGAAGAGGGAAGTATGAGCTATGAGCCAGAGGAAGACCAACAATACATAATAAAAGCAAAAGTTAGTATGTCTCCTTTGGATGAATTTATTGACATAGAAAAATATGAAGATGAATCTACAACACAATTATTTATAAGGATGTTCAATATATACACAAAAATACCTTCAAACATCAAGCCCCCATTTTCAATAAAAATGCATGAGTTGGAGATTTATCATGATCCTCAGGTAAGGCTTCTACTTGAGATTTTTTATGAAAACATGTTAGAGGAAGAATCTAGTGATAAAGTAGAAATTATGGATTTAAGTACTTGGAAGAATCCATATGTGTAGGTATAGACATAAATAATAAAGAGGAAACATTCCTCGGTCCCGAAGAAATTTTGTATTTGTTAGATAAAGAAGATGAAAGATATATTCAAAAGAATGATCCAAAAAAATTTAAGATAAAAGATTCAATGCATATTCAGGAAGTGTGTGGTGAAAAGGCAAATAAGTATTAGGAAGGAAAAATATTATATGATGGTTGCAAAATTCCCTTGTATGATGAAGTCCCAGGGAAGTATGAAGAAATATTCTTCAGAAATGAATCATCTTTTAATTCTTCTTCTAAAGTTGATTTACATACAGTTCATGCACATGAGGATATTTCAATAGGTGACATTTATGAAAACATTATTCCTAAAAATAAAGCATGTGATGGACTCCAGGAGGATAAAACATTTGAAGAGGATGTAATAATAATCAATTTACCAAATGTTTTCACTATGTTGCATAATAATCTTCATAAAAAAATTATGTAGAGGAAGGCACTTCAGCAAATGAAGACATTATTCAAGGTGATGATGACTCTTAGGAAAATTCCCATGAAGGTATGCCTAAAATTTCTGTATTTTCGGGTTCATTGTTTGAAAAGTATATGGGAGAAGATATATAGCAAAGTAATGTTTCAGAGACTATGAGAGAAAAGGAAATAATATATGAGAAGGCAGATGTGATACCTCAGCACAACATTTTTAAAAAGGATATGTACCCAAAGCCTCTTTGTAAGAAGGGTAAAATATTTCCGAAGCATAGGGAGATATAAAATATGTTTGAAGGTGGCATTTGTTCAGGTTCTCATTTTGATAAAATCATATGTGATAAATATTCCTATGTGTGCCCTAATTTACTAATTAAGAAAAATGAAATATCTTTTTAAAGTAAGGAGGTGGTAAAAATGAACAATATGGCACATAATCTCAAAGGGATAAATAGTTTGAATTATTACAACAGGGGTTGTGTTAAGTCCAATTCAGATATTGCAGTGGGAGGCCCATATATTTTTCAAGAAAGAACAAGTGGAATAAATTTTATTTTCCCTCCAAAGAATGATACACACTTAGAAAATGTCATATACAATGAAAGGAGTATTTAGATTTCTAACATTGAGAGTTTTTATGAAAGTTACATTAGGGTGCAATCCACATATGATAGTAAAAGTGATTGGAAATATTTTTACAAGGAAGTGAGGCATGGTGAAATATTAGGGTTTTCAAATAAACATTGGATAAATGTTTTTAGGAATACATATCCAGAAACCAAATGTGATAAAGGATATGAGTATAATGATTTAATGATGATGATGGGATGCAATTATGAAAAATATAGCAAAGTGGAAAAAATGAGTACATCGATTTATATGGTTAGTAAAGAGGATGACCATACAATCAGAAGGTGCATATTGCTACAGGATGGGAATCTAGTTTTTGATAGAGGAAATAAATGATGTTCATTTTCGGGGGCCTAGGGTCACCAAATTAAACTCAGACAGGGATCTATAGAAAGGAGGAGAAAATGCATAATTCTTGAAGAATACTAATGGTGAAATGCAGGAGTTTTCAATCCATGCTCAGTATATCAAACATTTATTCTTGTAAATATCAGGGAGTATTTCTTGTACCTTAGTAGTATAAGTTCCTATTCCTATTCCTATTTTTTTTTTAATATGTATTATGGTCTACTTTATAGAGTTAACTAGGATCCTGCTATGTCCTTTGAAAGAACATACATCCCTAGAAAGAGCCACTGTTAGCACACATTTTTGCAAAATTTTATGTGTTGTTATGGAACATTTTTTTCTGGTTTGCATGTACAGGAACCTTATTAGCACAGACAAAGTTCTCTAAGGATTAGCTATTTCAGGAGTGTCAAGGTATCACTTGGGCACACTAAAGGCATGCACTAAATATTGACTGCATAAGGAATCTAGTATGGGAGCATTTATCAGTGGAGAAGTCAATATGGTATAATCTAAGATTGTTTTTCAATATGTATCAGACCTTGTGGGATAGCTGGGATCACTATTATTCATGGTGGATGGCTCATTTTTTCAAAACTACAAAATTTTAATTATCGACATAAGTAGTCCCGATGAAACAACATTGGCAAGAAAAAGAATGATTATCGGCATGACATTTACCGATAAATCAGAAGGTGGACTCATTGGAGCACTTAAATGATATTTAGCATGATGCACACTCTTAGGAAAGTCATACCATCAAGATAGCTTGTTTCATTGAGGCAGAAGGAGGGTGTTTTCTATCGGCATACATCGGTTTATCTGGGAAGTGAAATTTTTTTTATACCGATAGCCGATGAGGCTATTA
Organism: Cryptomeria japonica; assembly: GCF_030272615.1. Taxonomy (NCBI): domain Eukaryota; kingdom Viridiplantae; phylum Streptophyta; class Pinopsida; order Cupressales; family Cupressaceae; genus Cryptomeria; species Cryptomeria japonica. The sequence goes on from NC_081408.1 coordinate 340,491,024, forward strand.
GTGTAACTTATAATGATGAAAAGGCAGTGTACATCATAGACTTATAACATTAGGAGATCGGAAATAATGAAAAAACTCTATCCCGATACTCGATGACTGAAGGGAACTGAAGGAAGGTCTATTGGAGAAAAAGACCATATTGGGATAGTGTAGAAATAGTTAGGCCAATCCCCAATTACATGGAGAATCATAAGGAAAAACCATCAATATTATTTACACCGATAATGCAGAGTTGGAGGTATAAAGCATAAAAGTGCATCAGAGTAACATCGAGACTTCGGGAGGAATAGAAAAAGGCTATTCTAACCCCCAATGAAGAAAAAAGTGCCTGCAGGGATATCAGTATGAGTTATACCGACAAAGTAACATAGATTGAAGACTTATAGGGATGTTGGGATGAGGAGTTTTATGCTATACTGAATCCTGATAGGATTGTTATGATGGATGGTGAATTTCAAGAAGATCTCATCAGGAAGATTTATGCCGATACAATCGAAGGTAAGTTTTTTATGTTTGACTTAATGAATACCTAATTTTTTTCTCTCATACAAGATTTGTTTATCGGGAACACAATGGCACTAAGGAGTATACAAGCGGAAGAAACTACAGGAATTCCTGAGATCTCAATTGGTGAACTTAGTTGTTTGTCATGTTGTAATTACATGTCTTTAGTTGCAAATTAGGTAGTCGTTAAAAATAGATGCATTGGTTTGAAGCTTGGTCACATCCCTTCAGTTATGTATATAATAGGATACCAAAACCGATGATGAGGGAGATAGATGGGGAGACATCTTGTAAGGGCTATAGTATTATGTACTAGAGAAGTCTGTGGGAAGAAGAAGTATTTGTTGATGCAAATTGATTGTAATGGAGTATCTTCAAGTGTCTTTTGTATGCAATACCAATGCAAAGATTAATGCAAAAGGTTCATTGTTTCTATCCAAGATATTGTATACTTTCTGTGTTGATGAATTAATTTTGTCCTCTTGATAAACTTACTTTTGGGCTTGCTATGATGTGCCATCACATGATGTTGCACTAAATATGGAATTGGTTTTTTCATTATTTATTAACACATACTGAAACCTTCACAGTGATAGTTAATACCATCTCTTGAGTTGATCGAATTGGTTGTCCAGAAAGTAACATCTATATCCTTGGATAGAAGCACTAGTCTGTTATTTAACTTCTATGCATTGGGATTGTTATGCATAAGGTCCTTATCAGAGAAACATTATTTTGAATCCTATATGAACTGATATGTATATGATTTCTGCAAGTTTTAACAACAATCATTTTCATAATACATTTAATTCATTTTCTTTTATCAAGATTCAAGAAGCATTCAAATAAAAGCACATAATAAGGTACATTAGCAGGAAACTATTGCCATTCTTCCAAAAGGTTGTCTTAATAAATATTTAAATCCACTTTAAATAACCTCTTAGTTCTTAAGAGATTAAGGTATACCCGCCTAGGTTCAGTGGAGCCTTAAGTGCAAAGGGATTTGGTTTTTGACCATCCCTGTTCATTGGCCAAGGCTAGTTGGATTAGATAAGGGCTTGGAAAATCCTTAAGTTTTCCAATCTATGGTTTTGGGCACCAACAAGAGTAATTCCACCATGTTGATGTTGCACTACTCTAACTTTCATGTGACATCCACTAAGATTGCAGTCTATGGTGTCCACTCTACCACAATCATTAGTATATACTACAATTAGATCATTACAAACCCTCAAAGTGGAAAGATATGTGTCACACAATAAATCATCAACATCAAAAATCTCACTCCAAATCTTGTTAAAGAGACAATCCAATACACTGAAAAACCATGCAATTAGTTGCCAATATTAATGCAAGGTCTGAAATTTTCTTAATCGACATCATAGGGTGACCATTAAACATTGAAATATGAGATCAAGGCGAAAGAACCAAATATGAAACCTCACTCCCAATGAGTTGCATGCATGTATTATCAAATTGCATTATCTTCCTTGTAGGAAATTTCTTAGTTTTCATAATAATCTATTGTATACCTTATCATGGCTCCTTCTTCTTTGAACTATCCTCTTTCTTCTTCAATAATTTCTATTCTAATATTGTCTTCTTCAAGAGATGTTGTTAAAGCCTTTCTCCTCATCCTTCTATTGTTTCCCCTTCATCCTTTGTTCTCTCTTCTGGTGGTAGGATTTCACTCTCTTCCCCTCTTGGTGAGATTATAGATTATTATATTGCTTGGAATATGGTTCATACATGGAGAAAAGGTCATGTGTACTTTTCTCTTCCTCTTCCTTGGGTCAAGTAAGAGTTGTCTTTCCTTGAGGTTGAGATGTTTGTTTCCTACCAATTTGAAGCTCTAATCAAAATTTGTCTCTACTTTATTTTTGGCTTCTTTGGTTGTCTCACAACTTGTGAGATCCTTCTTTCCTACCTAATAGGCTGTTATGTAAGGGTTTGGGTCTTCTCACAATTTACATAATCAGAACATATTAAATATATTTATATAAAAATATTAAACATAAATATATAAAATATGTATATATTAGTATGTTTAAAAATATTATATGTATAATAACAAATAATATGTATACATGCATATTCATATTTTTATAAACATAATTTTAGGCATACTTTTATGTATGATCTATGTATACTCTAGGTATTTATGTACAAGCTATGCTTACTTCTTTGTAATATATTTTTTATGTTTCTCAGTTTCATGGTCCTTATAAAACTTGTTGAATTCTTTCAAACAAAAATCACCTTCAGTGTCAGTCCTCAAACACTTAATATGTTTTCTACCAGTTGGATTTTCAACCAAGGATTTGAAATTCTTAAACTGACTTAAAACTTTAGATTTACTCATGAAGAAATACAAATATACATTCCAAGGTTATACTATAGTCATCTATAAAAGAGATAAAATAAGTAGATCTAGCTCTATCGAAGGAACATTAATAAGACCAAGCACATGCAAATGAATATAATATAAAACCCTATAAGACTTATGATAACTATAATGAAAATAAACATTACGTTTTTTACCATAAACATGTAATGTTCATAGAAAAGAAACTTTAGATTATAGATATCAAGGCCTTCAACAAGGGAATTATTTTTTAGGACTCGAAGACCATTCTAACTAATGTGACCATGTCCCTAGTGCCATAACATTTTTTTGTCCACTAGGACCTTCATCTCCAAATAATTTACACCCTTAGGTATACTAAAAGCATGGACATCATGTAATGCCTGCAAAAATACCCTAGAGAAATAAAACAAACTAACATACTAGAAGATATATTTTTTTCTTAAAACATCATCTACTCAATATGAATTAAACATATTTAACATAATATGCACATAACAACATGAACATGTAGCATAATCACATGAGCTAATTATGCATGCAAAAATAAACACAACTTAAATTTCACTACCATCTCCCTAGGGTATCTCAACATCATCACTTACTCTACCAATCATAAGAAATAACAATCCACTCATTCCTAATATAACACATAACATTTCCATTATCATTATTCCATGGACATATGCAGTTTCCTTAATACCTTTCTAGCTTGATATGCAATCACCTTATCATAAATCTAATACAATATGCAACTCAAAACAATGCAATCTAATCCATTTCCCAATTAAGGTGCATTTTAAGAGCCAATACTAAATGTTCCAAATCCCTTAACCATACATATGTTCTATGATCGTTTCCTTCTCTACCATGATTACTAATAGAAATATGAGATAATGTCAACATTATTTATTTTCTTAACATTTAAATTATCATAATATAGCCAAGATACCAAAGATACATACACATTATATTAACATTATTCTATTTCAATTCAACTACAAGATACATTACCATAAATCTCAATGTCCCCTTAAAAAAACATAAGTCTAGTCCTAAGATAATATAAACCACTACCTATACATAACCAGTATATTAGGAGCATAAATGTTTTACTAAATGTTTCCAATTACAAATTTTACTTGATAATCACATCACAAGTGCCATGATATCAAATACATCCATCTAAAACAATAATCATCCATAAGATGCAATGATAGAAGAACCACATCCATGAATGAAGAATTCAATGAAGACATCCAATAGAAGAAGGCATCAACCACTCGACCATGTGGAATGAAAGGAACCATCTCGCATGTTAGGTGATGAAACAAGGTCCCAACATACACTCTACACCTAGGATAACTCCTAACAATCAAAGAGAATTCAACAACTCAATAACCGCAACAACAAAAAGAATTTAAGCCAACCACAAGATAATTCACAATAGAAACTCCCAAAGGAAAGACAACAAGCAAAGGCATAGTTACATATCATGGAAAATGAGATATGTAAGAGTGGAGTGTCATCTCATGCTATCCTCCAAATAGAAGGTACTACCCTGATAACATGTCTCAACATGTTATCCACATATAGAAGGCATAACCTTGATAGAGATGTGGAGCCATCTCAACCTATGAGAGATTCAAGGGAGATTGGCTTGTCATCACAGTGGCCTTCCTAAGCTTATCCTAAAACATCCTCCCTAGTATCAAGTGTTTTGGCTCACATCCATTATTATCTTGATTATGTGAATCCTATTTACCCATCCCATCTAGTTAATTATTAATGTTATCACTTGTTTACAATAAGGAAAACTTTAAATGTCCCCTGGTGGTCTAGACTCTAAGCATCCCTACTAGGAACCTCCTCGCAACCTATCTCCCATGACCCCAATCATTACATGAAAGCCAGCTCCCCTATCATTCTCCAAAACAATAACAACAAAGAGGCTCAATGCAACATCCAAAAAATGCACATAATACATAAACATGCAACCAAATGCCAACAATTCAAAGACAAGAGCCTCATAACAAAATAATAAATCACTAGCCAATATCATAAGGCACTGAAATCTATTATAAGCATAAATAAAAACTCTACCACAAGGCTCATCAAGTTGGTGGATAAAGTAAAATAGCACAAACTCAACATCATGGCATATCGACAAGTTGATGCTAACATGCAATCTCTACAAGAAGACATATCACTTGCTGGAGCATAAAATATTAATAAATAACCAAATTTGAAAATACTCAATACTAGAAAACATAAGGAAACCTCAATACAAGCCTCTAGTATCAAAACTGATTCAGAAAAGTCATCCCAAAAGACTAACCAACAAAAACCCAAAAAAAATAAAGCAAAAATCCAGCAAAAATTTAGAAAACTATGATGGGAAAGCCAAATAATGATTTTGAAAATAAAATGGCATAGACAACATTAAAACCCAAAAATACACTCAGTAGAGTCCCCTAGACTAAGTAAAATGAATGAAATAAATGCATTTAAAAATCATGAGCTAAAATGAAAGATTTCTCAAAACAACCATTCATGGCTTCCTGGAAAACAAATCAAAGAGAGAGTCAGAGTCAAATACCAGACTCAAAAACACTCTCAAAAGAGTCAAAATCTCAAATAAGGCTAAAGGATTAAGTCCCAAGCCTAATAAACTAACAGAACAAAAGAATGAGGCTTCTATAGAAATATGCATCCGACAATGCTCGATTGCAAAAAATCATAAACATGAAAATAAACACACCCAAATTTCACAAATGCCAAAATGGTTCTCCAGGAAAAATCCAAAACTCAAATTTAAAATAGAAAACATCATACAGAGAACCTTCAACACCAAATCCCAATATTCCCTATGCTGACCATTCCCGACAATGCATACAACCAATAGAAAAAATGTATTTTCCCCATCTATAGTTTAAACCCTATAATATAAATTATATAAAATAAATTAAACCTTTAACTATACAAATAATTAGTTATCGCAAACTACCCATACACAATCTTTTCTACAAACACAGAGCATGCAAAATCATGAAGATGCATTATCGCACACCTCACCTTAGTGTTACTACTATACGGATGCATAGCGAAACACCTACCCAAATCCAACAGCCAAGTCTCTGCCTCCATGCCACTGCTAGAACCATCAAAAGTAGGAGGACTTGAAACCAAAAGATCTCTCATATGACTATCTGCATTTACCTCTTGGTCCACCTCAACTCTTCTCTGCCTAGGAGAATGTGAACTCTCTCTCTCTTGATAATCAGAATGATGAGACTCCTCCTACTGATTCTCCTCCTGTCTCGGCCCTAAGCGACCAAGAAGCTCCCAAATCACGTTCACTAACTATAGAACCACATCACCGCAATGTTGATTCCATTGGACTCTTCAAAAACCTCAGGATGAGGATTCCATTGAATACCCATGTGACCAACACGACCATGATCTCTACCTCTAGAAGGAATCTTGTCTAGCTAAGACACAAAAAATGCTATAAGCTATCAGCTAGGGCAACTAAAACAAGAAGATAACACGTAGGGATATACTGCTGGTCTATCCCATGCTAACGTTCTATCATGCACAATAAGTTCAAATAAATATAGAGTACCCAGTGTATGAACATGGGCTCTCATACAAGATGTAATACCGACCAAAATACCCTAGAGAATTAAAGAAAACTAAAATAACTAGAATAGATAATAATTTTTCTTAAAAATGTCATCTAAGAAACATGTAACATCATCTACACAATATGAATGAAATAAATTTAACATAATATGCACATCGAAACATGAACATGTAACATAATCACATGAGCTAATTACACAAGCAGAAATAAACACAATGTAAACTTCACTACCATCTCCCTAGGGTATCTAACCGACATCACTTACTCTACCAATCATAAAAAAATAACAACCCACTCATTCCTAACAAAAATACATAACATTTCCATTATCATTATTCCATGCACATATGCAATTTCCTTAATACCTTTCTAGCTTGATATGCAATCACTTTATCATCCATCTAATATGATATGCAAACTCAAGAAAATGCAATCTAATCCATTTCCCATTAAGGTTTCTTTTAAGAACGAATACCAAATGTTCCAAATCCCTTAACCATACATATTCTATATGATCTCTTCCTTCTCTACCATGATTACTAATAAAAATATGAGATAATCTCAACATCATTTTTTTTCTTAACATTTAAATCATCATAATATAACCAAGATACTAAAGATACATCCACATTCTATTAACATGATTCTATTTCAATTCAGCTACAAAATAGATTACCATTCATCTCATTATCCTCTTAACAAATCATAAGTCAATTTCTAAGATAATATAAACCACTACCTTTACATAACTAGTATATCAAGAGCATAACTCTTTTACTGCATGTTTCCAACTACAACTTTTACATGATAATCACATCACAATTGTCGTGATATCAAATACATCCATCTACAATAATAATCATCCATAAGCTACAATGATAGAGGAACCACATCCATGCATGAAGAATCCAATGAAGACATCCCAATGGAAGAAGGCATCAACCACCCTACCATGTCAAACCAAAGGAACCACCCTTGATGCTATGAGATAACAAAAGGTCCCAACATACACTCTAGACATACGCTGACTCCTAACAACCAAAGAGAATTCAAAAACATAATATCCCCAACAACATATAAGCATATGCGAATCACAAGACAATTCACAATAGAAACTCCTACAGGCAAACCAACAAGCCAAGGCATAGATACATATCATGGACAAGAAAACATGAAGGAGTGGAGTGTCATCATGTGCTATCCTCCAAATAGAAGGTACTACCCTGATAACATGTCTTTGCATGCTATCCTCATATAGAAGGAATAACCCTGATAGACATGTGGAGTCATCTCAACTTATGACAAATTCTAGGGAGATTGACTTGCCATCACAATGGCCTTCCCAAGATTATCATAATACATCCTCCCTAGGAACAAGTCTTTAGGCTCACATCCATTATTATCTTGATTTGGTGAATTCCATTTACCCATCCCATTTAATTAATTTTTACTATTATCACTTCTTTACAATAAGGAAAACTTTCAATGTTCCCTAGTGGTCTAGACTCTAAGCATCCTTACTAGGAACCTCTTAGTAGGATATCTCTAATGACCCCGATCATTACATAAAATCCCACTCCCACTATCATGCTCCATAACAATAACAACAAAGGGGCTCAATGCAAAATCCAAAAAGGGTCCATAATACGTATACATGCAACCAAGTGCCAATAATGAAAAGACAAGAGCCTCATAACAAAATAATAAATCAGTAGCCAATATCATAAGGCACTCAAATCTGCCATAAGTATAAATCAGAGTAAGGATCATCAACTTGATAGAGAAATGGAAATAACACAAAGCCAACATCATATCATATCAACAAGGTGTAGCTAATATACAGCCTCTATGACAAGGTATATCACTTGTCGGAGCATAAAATATCAATAAATAACCAAATCTGAAAATACTCAATACTGGAAAACAATATGAAACAAAAATACAAGCCTTTGGTATGAAAAAGATTCAAAAAAGTTAGCTTAGAGGACTAATCAGTAAAAACCCAGCAAAAATCCAAAAAACTCTGACGGAAAAGCCAAATTATGATTTTGAAAATAAAATCACATAGACAACATAAAGACCCAAAAATACACTTAGTAGAGTCACCCAAACTAAGGAAAATGAATGAAGTAATTAGATTAACAAATCATAAGCTAAAATGAAAGATTTCTCAAAACAACCATTCATGTCTTCCCAAAAAAAAATCTCAGAGAGTCAAATACCAAAATTGAAAACACTCTCAAAAGAATCAAAGACTCAAACAAGGCTAAAGGATTAATTCCCAAGCCCAATAAACTGACATAACAAAAGAACAAGGCTTCTGTAAAAATATTCATCTAGCAATGCTCAACTGCCAAAATTCATAGAAATGAAAATAAACACACCCGGATTTCACAAATGCCAAAAGGGATGTCAAGGCAAAATTCAAAACTTTGATTTTAAATATAAAACATTTTACAGATAACCTTCAACACCAAATCCCAATATTCCCAATGTCGGCCATTCCCGATAATGCACACAACCAATAGAAATATTATATTATCCCCACCTATAGTTTAAACCTTATAATATAAACAACATAAAATAAATTAAACCTTTAACTATAAAAATAATTAGTTATCCCAACCTACCTGCACACAATCTTTTCTGCAAACATGGAGTATACAATTTTTCAAAAATAAAATGTACATGGAAGAATCCTTCGACTTGGATAATAGAAGAAATGGAAATGAAAACTTGTTAAAGCGCAATCCCAACCAAGCAAGCCCAAAGCCAAAATCTTCAGCTCCAATCTTCAATCAAAATCCCCAAACTTGCCAAGAAATCTTCCCAAAGGTAATCCGACAAAATGCACAGGTTGTTGAATAAAAATAAATCCATTCAAAAACCTAGCCTCCAAATTGACCAATCAAAATATTAAAAAATCATATAAAACCTAACTACCCAAATTTATAATATTTTTTCTTTCCCAAAGCATATTAGCCAATAGTAAATAAGGGTAGTTAAGAAAAATATATTAAATCTTATTTACCATGTAATAAGAGAATATAATAAAATAATAAACCAATGAATACATAATAATCATGCCCCAATAAAATACGAGCCATAAATAAAATATAAACCACAATTAAATAAAAGATCTATAAATAAATAATTAATAAACAATAAAAAATAATCCATTAAACAACAAATATCAAATAAATAATTAAACCAAAAATCAATTAAATAATAAAATAAAAAATACTAATCTAGAACCTCCAATAAAATAATAAATAGATAAATAATAAATCACTCAACAAAAATAAATTAAATTAAACCATAATAATGATAATAATAATCCACCAATTAATTAATCATTAATGAACAATATAATCAAACATTAATTAATTAAATAAATAATCAAATACTTAGAAAACACCAACTGACCACAACTCAAGTTACTAACATGGCAAATCACGTCAAGACATCTGACAACCAAGGTAGACAACTTAAGCCTGGAGTGTATAGAGGGAACTCATGCCATTTCTAACAACTTGCCATTGGGATTGAGAAACGCTCAGACCTGTGGAACCAGGTTGAGTCGATGTCTAATACCTGCAATCCTACATCCACCAATCCACTATACAACATATACAATAATACATCATAAGTAAAAAAATAATTGATAAAGAATATGAACGTCACATCATGGTTGCAATGAGTGACATGACATCTTTCCTATCATGAATACAGTCATAGAACAATAATGTCAACTCATCACATATAATTCGGAAATAGGGTTAGCATAATCACAATACCATCAAATCCTAAAATCAGTATAATCCATCTAGCATAAAAATACATGTAAAGTCCATCAAATATAAGTCCATCATATATCACAATCATTAATAACAAGTATCATAATCCACATAGTCATCAAATATCATATGTCCATATAATTCCTACCATCATCATAAGGATCTGAAATGCAAACAGACTCATAGTCATAATCCCAAAACAGGGTATAGAAGTCTAGATAAGTCTATCCATGCATAAGTCAAAATCTAAGTCGAGGAGGGACACTATAGATTAGATGTAGATAGAAAAAAATTCATTTCTACCTTAATCTGATGGTGAGGATGAAGAATCCGAAGCCTTTTTCCTCAATTTCATAGATACACTATTGCACTGAGTTGTGCATGCATCTAGCTTATACAAGGTTCCAATATAAACACCCTTATTAGGAACCATAGCTCTTCTTTTCATCTTTCATCTCCACTTTAGAAAATAACCTACACACCCACACCACTCATCTTTCTAACTAAAAGTAGGTTTCATGTCAAACTAGGGATATGCAGAACACTATCAACCCCCTTCACTATACCATAAGGGAATTAGATCTTGACTCTTCCAAGACCAATAAATTTCAAGTGAGAGTCATCACCTAGATATACCTTCTCACCATCAAACTCTTCATAGTTAAAGAACCACCCTCTATGAGAGTTCATGTTGAAAGTGGCACTTGAATCTATCAACCAGACAAAAATTGATACATGCATTTTGAAGACTACGACAAAAGAATCTACTTAATCTTAATAGGATTTTTGAAAGTTAAAATCAGAGAAATCCATTTTACCTTTATTTTTCCTCTCCTCCTTTCACTCTTTATGGAAATGACGAATTTTTCCATAGTTCCAATATTCACCTTGGAATTTCAACTAGGAGCCTTAGATCTCCCTAGATACTTTCATTTACCCTTCTTATTGTTCTTCTTTCATTTCTCCATTGTTGTACCATGAGAAACTAGGTCCTCCTTAACAATCTCAGAAGATTTCCTTCACATCTCTTCAGATAAAAACAAAGCATCAACATCCTCCATCTTTCAAGTGTTTGTTTTGCTTACAGTGACCATTACAAGGTGATCGTGTGAGTTTGGAAAAGGACACAATATAATCATACATTTTTCCTGCTTGTCAATATTAATATCAAGAAAACATATTTGGGCAAATAGCATGTTGAATGTGTGATCTACAATGGATCCTCCTTCCTCTAGCTTTAGAGAATACGACGTCTTTCGCAACAATAATTTGTATACCAAGAATTTCCCTTAAATAATATTACCAAGCTTCTTCCAATGCTCAACTAGAGTCTTTTCTTCATTGACATTCAAAAGCACAAAATTATCTCAACAAAATCTTATCAACCCCTTGGATTTCTGATGCATTGTATCCCACACATCCTATGGTGTAGTTTAGGGTTTTTTCAAAGAAACTACAACCCATATATCTCTATCTATGATCATTTTCTCCATTTTGAGTTTCTACAACTCAAAATTGTTACCAAGTAACTTCATCTCTATTATACTCGATGTGCTTGGACCTCTAAAACTGCAACAAGGTTTTGAGATCTTTGTTTGCACAATTTCCACTAAAACTAGGTTAAATTTTTGGTTTTGATTTTATACCAATTGAAAGGAAGAAATTTATGGAATAATTCTTCAAAATGATAAATCTAACATGAGAGTTAATGCAAAAATTTCTTACAAACCCTTTAATTGCTCCAAATTAGATAAACACCTACAAATTCAAATTTAAACAAATAAAACTAAAATACTAAATTTTTGTGGGAAAACCCTTTTGGGAGAAAACCCACACTCCAAAAGCTATAGCTCAATTTTATTATCAACAACAAACAAAAATTGAAATACAATGCATAAATCCAATGCTCTTTAAGAGTATTTACAATAACATCAAAATCTAGATCATTTTTGCCATATAATAACTTCTTAGAAGATTTCCAACCTACATTACAAAATAGAAGAAGAAGAAATTTGTTTATAGAGCTCAACACAAGTGGAAAGTGCCAATGGTTTCCAAAACCAACTCATACAGTCAAAAGGTAAATGTGTTAAATAAAAAAGTTGTCATTTCCATGACACATTGCACATAGCAACTTTTTAAACCACTAACGCATGACTCGACTATAAAAATCATCTTGAAATATGCAACACCTACCTCAAACCACTTGTCAAATGTGAAATACACCATAAATACTAGATACCAAAAAAAACTCTCCATGACTCTTCCACTAAACTAATAATCATCATAGTCATAATAGGTATTTTTCATAGTCCCAACATACAAACTTATGACATCCATGCAAGAATATTTGATAGGCGTGAAAATTTGTGAAGAAAAGTGAAGAGAATATGTAGAAGGATGAACCATCATAAGGTCGTCAAGACACAACAAGATTACCCTAGAAACCAAACACTCATCAAATCCCAAAGAGGAAACATCCTCCGAAGAGATAGGATCATCAATAGTTAAGTGATAACTAGTAGTATTTTTCCTTGAAGTTGTAGGACCCTTTTGGCACCCTAAGAATAATTTTAAGCCAAAACAATACAACGTATTAGACATTAAAAAATTTAATACTTATTTACATATAACACCACTTGATAATGAAACTCTATTTATATAATAGTCAAATTTTGATCAATCAAAATTAATCTCACAATACAATGGGATTTGTTTTGATATATAAAAAATATTGTAATAGTGGATAGATGGAAGAGTCTTTATATATTAGACCTTGATGGTATAATTTTTTATGTTTTATTGAAAGTTACTCTTCATATTAGAAGTCAAAATTTAAGATAAAGACTCTAAATATCATAAAAAATTAGTAAATTTAATATTATAAATTGTAGTTGGGAATTAGATCAAATGGTTCAATCCTTTCCACATTTTCCTTATTGACTGATCACAATATCATTTTGTTTCCAACCTTATTCACATTTTATATCTATTAAATGCTTTACCTTCCTATTGATTCAACTCTCACTCCATGATCAATACTTAGTCATAGACTCATATAAATAAATGTTACCTACACTAATGTTTTGCCCATTTTATATCAGTTGAATTTTAATTTACAACCACCAAATACACAATAATTCTCATATAAATTTTTTGCACTCAAGAGAATTAAAATATATTAAATATATATCTATAATTTTGAGGAAATTAATTGAGGATTAATTAATAATTTGTTTTTAGATACTATGCATTAAGATAAAAATGTGTACTTTATTATATTTAAAAATGAAATGGAATAATAAAAGGTATAGATGTATATGTAATATTGATGAAGAGGTGATAATTTTAAATTTTGTAAAGTATTATTACTTTACAATTTTATATCAAATTTGAGATGACTTTATGAATTTGAGTCATTTTCACATTGCAAAAGATATCTTCATATCTGTGGATGAAATCCATAATGTATAGATTTGACGCTATTGTGTACGAGCCTTTTATACCTACAAAAGAAACTAAATGTCTATTCTTACCATATAAAAACTAATTAGTGTTGAAAAATAACCTTTGGATATTTTGATGCTAGGGATTTTGCCTTAGAAAAGCCTTATTGATTGATTCAATACTTTCTATCAGATTTTCTATACAACATCTAATAGATGTATATGGTGTAATAATGATGATAAATTAAAAATTGGAACTAATTAAAGAATTATTGATCACATAGAAAAAATGGTAAGTGGTGGTGATAAATGATGAATAGAAAGTAAGGAGTAGTAGACGAGGAGATAGAAAAGATGTAATGAAAAGAATGTGAAGGAACTAAACAAGAAGGAGAAGAATGTTTTTTCAATGCTAGAGGAACCATACCATTTTCAAATTTTAGTTGTCCCTACGGGAAAATTACAAAGGGGTGACAACCAAATACTACTTCCAAAAATAATTTTCTATGCAAGGTGTAAACCATCTTTTCAAACAACTCAGACATTTAAATTCTAATGGTAGCTCCTATGTAAAAGTCAAAGTGGAGGTAAAATGCACTAATGTAAATTGCATGGGTGAAACATTTCAATAGCTATCATTTGTAAAGTCCATGGTTGGGTCTCCAACAATGTCTTGATTAGTACCCTTGTGTATGTGGGTGTTTTAATGAATGGATGGATAGAACTAGATAATTAACATAATTGAAGAACAAAAATACTATAGTTTGAGAATGATGATAAAGCTTTATTTGGTTGGAAAAGTGAGAAGCATTGCACTCAATAGGTTGGGAATTTACTTTGGAGAAGCATCTTTTTGAAGGTGTTTAACACTTATAGAGGCATGAATGGGCTAGGTAATGAATCATTAAATTTAAAAAGCACTTCTAAACCTCCTTTTATTGTTGATTCCGGTTTGATTGATGCTACAAAAGCTTTAATAACTAGATCAAGATCAATTAGATCTATTGTATGATCAATAATAACAATTGATATTTATTCAAGGTAGACAAAAGAATCCCCTTCTTTTATTTATGGGGTCATCAAACTAGAAGGGATACTACCTATTACTTGTTAGATTAGGTGTTGTTTCTTTAAGTCACATCAAGGAGGGATTGACAATTATCAATCATTTCATTTGACTATATAACTAGTATAATTGTTAGACATATTGAGAAAGGTATAAAGACTAAGAAATATGAATAGTGTGGACATATCATCTTTTCAAACTCAAGTGTCAAAGGAAAGTGTGAGAAGTGAGCAATATGTTTACATTCTTAAAATTATCATGATGACTCTATGATGTCACTAACTTTGCCCATATCCCCTATGCTCGAGTTCTTCTTGAGATCGATCTATGGAAAGCTCTTCCAAATAATATTGTCAAATTTATAAATATCTATATAACATTATTTTAAAACATTTATATCAAATCAATTCACAGATCGTATAACAACATGTCTGACATCAAATGCACCTCCCAATTTCCCTGCAAAAATGCTTATAGTATTTACACTAACCTTTATCTGTTGAAAGGGGACGAGATGCTTGAGTAAGCAGGGCGGTGAGTAGGAGGAGGGAGAGAAAGAATAACACAAATCCTGCTGCAACACGCCTGTAAACTGTCATCTTCAATTTTAATTTGAATACAATGGATTGCCTTTGCGTTGCATTTATAGGGAAAAGAGAGCGATGGATTTGATGTTGGAGTTGATAAAATAATCAAAGTGCATTGGTTTCTAAGACGTTGCATTTTTATGAAGGTATAGCATAAAATCAGCCGGCACAGAAAATATGAATATGGATGGAAACAAAATGGTATCAGGATCAACCGGCATTTTTGAATACCTTCAACTAAATCTCTTTCTCAACATCAGTGAAAAGGGCGGATATCAAACACCAAGTGATAATCAATTGATTAATAAGAAGAGATTTCATAAAAGAGAAAACTACAAGAATTATGACGATCAATCAAGGAAAGCTATACACAACTTGCAAGAAGATGCAGCCACAGTCCTTCAAAATTTATGTGTTACAAATATAAAAAAATCAAAACATTAAAATAAATATTAGTGAATTTTTTTTTAAAAATAGACTAAGTACCTCATTAAAAGCAACTCCACCCTCACATCTCTACTATCTAACTCTAGCTGGAACCCTACTGCTGCTAGCACCAGGATCGCCACCTTTCCGCCTCAAAGCCTCGGCGCTCTGTCCCTATCCCTGTCTCTATCCCTATCCCTGTGCAGGGGCATCATCCTCAATCTCCTCGATACGAGGTGCCTACTCTACCGGATCTATAAATCTAGGGAATGGATGCTACTGGAACCAATCCCTATACTGGGGCAATACCCCCGCATCTGCAATGTCATCAATATATTCCCACTAGAGTCACTGCAATCAAATCACCTCCTGCATACCCAAGGCATAAGATAACCTCGGTGCCCATCCCCACCTCTCCTCATCAGCATATCTCACGCATGTTGTGAACTCCTACGAGATCCCCTAAGGCCTACCATACTGCCTCATCACTTGAGATACCACAAATCTCTCCACCACAATCTACGATCTGCCAATGAGTGGGCGCGTAACAAACAGATCTCTATGTATGATCATCCAATCATCCCATGGCTCTAGGCCCGTGTAAGGTCTCTATACCAGAGCTATCAAGTAATCTAACTGTCGTGGCCAGAAATCAGTCTTGCCCAAATGGGGCTGAGTGACATATCCTAAATATCTATGTACAATCGGCTAACCAGGCTCCCTGTCGTCATCTACAATCGGTGTACAAACTGGGATGTGCTCCTAGGCCTATACCTGTAAAATCAAGACTCCTGTAGCCATGCTCTTCCCCTCCCGATAAACAATCTCATGCATCTCGTGATACATGTGGGCCAATATACAAGAACCCCAACCTAGTCTCTGAGTTGTCTCAACAAGCCTCTCCAGCATCCTGCCCCATCCACAAAGGAATCCCTATTGTCCTCTATCCGGCATAACAAAATAGCCAATAAACCCTGCTATAACACAAGCTAGAGGAAAAGCCTAACTATACCTGCTCATCATAATGTCCCAACTGATAGAACGTGTCAAGATATCTGGATCCCTGAATACACGTCTAACAGCCTATAATCTAGGAAGTTGTGCTACATCATAATCTACCTTACCCCTAGCAAAAGGGACACAAATAATCTTGTAAATGTCCTTTAGAGTGATGGTCATCTCCCCAATTGGCAAATGGAATGTGTTATGCTCAAAATGAAATCTCTCTACTAATGCTATGAGCATCCCATGATTCACATGGATATCGGGTAACCTAATAAGGTGGGTGAAACTGCACAAATGAATATGTGTCTGCTCAACATCTGACAACTACCAAACTAATGTCATAGTGGGTGGATATACGCTTCTAAAAAGAACATGAGGCACACGAACTTGCAAAAAATTAAACAACGAAGAATCAGAAAAAATTTCAAATAAGCCTACAAGAGAAGTAAACAATCACGCAAATTCAACTACGTGAATTGCCAAGTCAAAATTTCAAGTTTGAACCTTCAAAAATACTCACTGTTTTCCAAATGATAAAATACAGAAGGGCATAAACTTGTACGAGTGAGGATTAGAGCCTGTATGACAAAATAATCCCATATGATACAGGACTAGACTTAAGATGACAAAATGGTCTCTTATGAATGTTGTCATACGATACAATGGTAGGCCTTGCATGACAAAACTAATGAATCTAAATGACAAAACGTGAAAGCCCGACTATAAACATGCCAAAAACTTGAAAAATCAATAAAAAAATTCAAAATTAAAATGAATAATAGGCTTAAGATCAATCACTTACCGTTGGCTCATAGCCCCGAGTCGATTATGTCATCTTTGTTGTTCGAATCGATGCTCACAGATGGGGACCACCATTTTTCTTCGCAGAAGGATTTTCAAATTTTGAAACTTGGAAGGTTAAAATGACTTGAAAATGACACTTTTACCCAATATATAGCCAAAACCCTAATTTTTCAACTTGCTCCGAGGGACATGAAAATTGTACCCATAGCTAATTTGCCACTTCTAATTCCATTTTCAGGATCGAAATTGAAATACAAGATCATTTTCCTAGTCAATTTCACACAATTTGGACCACTTAGTGTTTTTCATCAAATGCTCATTCTTTCTTCAAATTGCTCTTAATTTCTCAGTAATCAATGTTGAATCTCAATTTTAATCTACAAATCAACTTTGCACTCAATTTCTTATCAATCAATGCCAAATTTTCAAAAATACCACTAAATCATTTGTGTTCAAATAATTATCATCGCCAAAAATTGCCTATAATCATGTACCTTCACTATCGTTCGATTTCGCTCCAGAGGGGGCATACTCGTGACCTTATGACCTCACATCTTCAAAGTCGAGAAAATTTTCAAATCTTCATCAAAGCTAAGCAAAAATCTTTTCAACTAAAGAAAATCAAATTCTTATTGCTAAAGGGCATCTCAGCTTCATCGCTTCACATCAAGTTGATATCTCTCGATCATCTGAATTGAGTCAATCACTAGGGGCATATCAGTTTCATTGCTTCAAATCAAGCTGATATTTGTCTTCATCTAAATCAATCTCTAAACATTAATCAGTTTCATTGCTTTACATCAAGCTGATTATTCGTTTAAACTCAATCGAGGGTTTAAAGAGTATCTTCGAACACATGGTCAATCTAAGAAGGTGTTCAGTTTCATTGTATCAAATCAATCTAGACAGTTTATATTCACTCATCGTATCTTGATCCATCAAGTTTAAGATTGATTTTATCTTCGCTCGTTGTGTCTAGTGCAATCAAGTTCTAGATCAGTAAGATCCGCTTCTTGATCATTCAAGTTCAAGTTCGGTATCTTTGTTCTCTATCGTTCCTAGTTCAATCAAGTTTGGGATCGGTATCGCTTTAATCAAAATATGTTCAGCTTCATCACTTCAAATCAAGCTAAACACCTCACTTTTTATCTGGTCCATGATCAATCAAGTTTAGAACTAGTATCTCCTAGACATCAACTATTCTTTGAACCAACGTGCTGCTCGCACATTAATTCAAAGAGGGGCAAATGTAATACCCTAAAAATGGTCACCTAAATGATGGGCCCCTAATCTCGACAACATCACCAAGGCCCTAACCAAAGGCAATTAAATCATTCTTGAGCACATAATTAATTCTTTAATCATTAAATATCACATTGCAAGTGAATTACTCAATATTAATTAAATCATTCCAAGAATATCCTTTTGATCAATTATTCTATTTAATTTATTAAATATCCTAGCATATTCAATTAATTAATAAATTTGTCATTTAATCAAGCAAAAAAAGAATTAATTTATTACAAAGGAGGAATTAATCTGAAAATAGAATAAAAGAGTTGAAAGAGAAATCAAACTTGAGATATTATTACTTTTTCTAAATTGAGAACTTGAAATCAGAAAAACAATTAAATTGAATTAATCTCTAAAATTAGAACTCACAGCTTTTTAGAAAAAGAAGTTCAATCTCATAGCTTTAAAGGTAGTAACATATATCAAATTTATGAAATTTTAATATTATAATTGTATGAGGATAAATGAAATAAAGCTTTAAAAGATTTAAATATTTACATAGAGATTCAAAATAGTTTGAAAAGAAAACTAAAACATAGTAGCCTAATGACAAGTACTAATAAATATCTATTTTAATTAGAAAATATCTTATATCAAATTATTTACAATAGTCATTTTTATCATCAAATTTATTGACTATATACATAACATAATCATAAACATTTATATCAAAATATTCAAAAAAACTTATTTGTTGTCAATAAGTTATTAACTATATCTCTAACATAATTTCCATAACAAAGATAGGGACTTAAGACCATGGCATTACCATAAATCAAAGAGACAATACTATCCTTCGAGTAGCACACATTTTTTAAATAGACAATATCTACACAAACTCAACTGAAATACATTCTTGAATAGAATGCTATATTAAAAACTTATATAAAATCCACACATGAACATCTTAAAAACCAGGGAATGAGAATGAGCAACATGGCTACAACATCCACACAAATTATTCCAACTTAACTGAAATACATTCTTGAATTGAAAGATCTACTAAAGACACATACAACGTAAAAACTAGAAAATGAGAATTAGCAACTCATTTCATATGCAGCAAGTAAAAACATTGCCGTCACAACAAGCTGATTGAATAGAAGCATCGAATGGCGCTCCCACTTCCCCTGCAAAAATGAGAATATCCACTCAACTCTTGGTGCTACTAATGTGAATATATACTAACTAAGTCTTTACATGATGACTAACCTTTATCTGTTGAAAGGGGACGAGATGCTTCAGTAAGCACGGTGGTGAGTAGGAGGAGGGAGAGAAAGAATAACATAAATCCTGCTGCAACACGCCTGTAAACTGTCATCTTCAATTTTAATTTGAATACAATGGACTGCCTTTGCGTTGCATTTATAGGGAAAAGAGAGCGATGGATTTGATGTTCGATTTGATAAAATAATCAAAGTGTATGGGTTTCTAAGACGTTGCATGGGTAAGGCTGATAATAAAATAAAAGAAACCAGATATGTATTGATATGGCGCGAGAGTAGAATCAACCGGCAGGTAAAGCATCTAGGATAAAGCGTTGTCGTTTTGGATGATTTCAAGGATGTAAGATGGATTAAATAGACATTGACTTATAAAAGATTATCATTTTAAAATTTTATATCATTTCATCTGATATGATTGTTTACCGATTTGGTTTTTTTACATTGTAAGAACGATTTTCATACTTAGAGATTAAATTTCTAATTTATAAATTTGATTCTAATGTCTCTGAGTTTTTTAAATCTACAGAATAAATTCAATGTCTATTCCGATCATGGAGCTTCAATGACGAATTCAATACTTTTAATAAAAGTTGGAAGATGACATACAACAAATATAAAAGACGTAATGTTAAAATGATAATAATAAATTAGAAATTGAAACTACAAATACAATAAGGGAGAGAAGAAGGATTTTTGAACCGTAGGGAATAATCTCAATTACAAATTTTAGGTGAAATTACAAAAGGCACATAGAATACTCTAGAAGGAGATAATGGATTTTAAGATCTTGGTGAATGGCAAAGAACTCAATTATATCTTTTGCAAAGATGAAAGTTGAGGCTCTAAAAGGAGAGATCCTATCAAAAGCTTAAAGCTTATTTAAGTTTCAATGAAAAATGTGAACATACATCTCCTCAATTTGATTCTAAAAATAATTATTTATGATCAAATCCTTTCAATTCATTTGAATAATAAAATGATTATTTTTTGTTTCTTCATATTTGACTTTCAATAGATAGAATCAAGCAATGAACGATGTAGAATCAAATAAAATAATAAAATGAACGATGTAAGGCTGATAATAAAATAAATGAAACCAGATATTCATTGATATGGCGCGAGAGTAGAATCAACCGGCAGGTAAAGCATCTAGGATAAAGCGTTGTCGTTTTGGATGATTTCAAGGATGTAAGATGGATTAAATAGACATTGACTTATAAAAGATTATCAATTTAAAATTTTATATCATTTCATCTCATATTCAACTATATGATTGTTTACCGATTTGGTTTTTTCATATTGTAAGAATGATTTTCATACTTGGAGATTAAATTTCTAATTTATAAATTTGATTCTAATGTCTCTTAGTTTTTTATATCTACAAACTAAATTCAACGTCTATTTGGATCATGGAGCTTCAATGATGAATTCAATACTTTTAATAAAAATTGGAAGATGACATACAATAAATATAAAAGATGTAATGTTAAAATGATGATAATAAATTAGAAATTGAAACTACACAGTAAATGAGGAGAGAGGAAGGAGGTGATTAAAAGCATGTGAAAGAATACAAATAGGGAGAGAAAGATTTTTGAACTCTAGAGAATAATCTCAATTACACATTTTAGGTGAATTTACAAAAGGCACATAGAATACTCTAGAAGGAGATAATGGATATTAAGATCTTGGTGAATGGCAAAGAACTCAATTATATTTTTTTTCAAAGATGAAACTTGAGGCACTAAAAGGAGAGATCCTATCAAAAGCTTAAAGCTTATTTAAGTTTCAATGAAAAATGTGAACACACATCTCCTCAATTTGATTCTAGAAAGAATTATTTAGGATCAATTCTTTCACAATTCATTTGAGTAATAAAATCATTATTTTTTGTTTCTTCATATTTGACCTTCAACAGACAGAATCAAGCAATGAACGATGTGGAATTCAATGGATTGAAGCAGGTTAAGGATAAGTTTTTTAGAGAAAGATTTCTTAATGACTGACATTTAATCAAAAGAAGATAGTGATAAAATTGTTAAATACAAAACATACACACGTAGATTCTTCATATTTAACATTTAAAAGATAGAATGAAGGGTAAAAGTACAAACCTGTGTCACACTTTTACAAAAGAAAAGGCTAACACAACAGTAACTGTTCAATTTCGTCGCCATAAAAGTGTCATTTGCATTTTGAATTTGAAGATGATGTAAACTGATGAAATGTGTAAATTTTTTTGAAGTTTAAGACTACTATTTTTTGAAATTTTTTTGTCAATAATTTATATGTTTTTTTTAGCTTTAAATTCCATTTTTTGTATTGTTGAAAAATGCTGAAAAACAGGGGGTTTGGTTCCCACCTCAAAAGTAAATGTAAATCAACTTTTTTTTTTCTCATTTTGATATCAGTTATAGATCACATATTTATATAGTGTATGAAAAATAAAAATTAAAAAAATTGATGTATATTTTCTTTGTAATAGCATTTGGAAGTCGAATACACCAGAATTTGACAGTTTTTGTCTCCCACCACAATTTGTCTATTCAATTTATGATAATCCAAAAACTAAAAATACCCTTTTGGATAAGACTCTCTCTTATAGTGAACCATATTTTTTTCAATTTGTTTTGAAGTGATTTGATATTTTTTTTGTTTTTCAAAGCAGACTCATATCGAACAAAAGAATACGTAGCTGTAGTATTTTTTATATTTTATATATTAAATGTAATCAGAACATTAAAAAAATTATATGAGTAGAATCATGACTTCGATCTCTAAAAAAGAATTTTATTATTTTTTTTAATAAGTTTAATTTACCTATTGAATTTTGTTGTTGAAGTGACAAGTTTGAGAAAATCATCATTTTTGTTGATGTGGCTGCCACTTGGCATTCCACATAAGCCTTTCTAGTCGAAAACATTCTGGCCGGAAGGGTTCCGGTCGGAAACGTTCCGGCCAGAAGGGTTCTAGTCGGAACAATTCAAAAATAGTTCCGACAGGAACTGTGAGGGCCGACACGATCGGTCATACAAGTGACCCTTCACTTGAACCACATATAAAAAAGAATTTTTTTTTTGCATTAAAAAAACCAAATCAATCAAGTGTGAAAATAATAAGAGTTATTTTTGCAAACAATCCTTTTTTATTCAAATAAAGTGGCATTTTGGAGCGAGTAAGAAGATTAGAAAGGGGTGAATATTTCTAATTTTGTAAAGGGGTGAAGATTTTGATTTTTTTTTCGGAAGGCGTCAACCCTTTCCAAGTAGGTTATTTGAAATTATTTTTTCAATCATGCTTAATTTACAATATTAGATGTTTTTTTGGAAATTAAATATTTTTTAGATTAACCATATTCTTTAATCACTGCGATACGACGATAACCATTTCTTGGCCATATATCCAACACTATTTAGTACTGAAAATTATATTATATTTTAATTCTTTATACTTGACTCAAATTCTCTATATATATTAGGTAAGTGATTTCAAGCAATTAATGTTATTAAATCATGTTCATATGTACATTGCATATAGTCAAATGTATGTAATTGAAGTATATACTTAAAATTTCTTACTTTTTATCAATGCTCCTAAATTTCTTGAGCCTTACTTTTCCATTTTCTAAATTATAATAATTGGACTTCAAGTCAAATGATCTAAATGGATGAAATTTACACATGTTAAGTTTAAGAATGCAAACTTATTTATACATTTCATTAATTACATTTTTTTATTTTAAGAACCAATGAAAGTTATTAGATATATAACCTTTTAGTTCTAAGCACTAAATTTTGAAGATATGCATATTTGCATGTGTTGTTTTTATGTTCAAAGCACAAATTTTGAAGATCTAAATATTTCTTGCAATGGGGAATAAGAGGACTAGATCAAGGTTGTATGATCGTAAAACGGACGATAAAATGAAAGTTCTTACAAAACATAGTCAACAACAATCTGTTGTTATTCAAGATCAACCTAATGATGTTCAAGAAACATCTAGTCAGGTAGGAGATGAAATTTTTTTTTTTGGTATGAAAAATTTGATGGAAATGGATGAAGATAGTCTTTTCAATGAAATTCCATCTAAAGATATGATACCTGAAAGCACATTAAAATTGCATTGTAAGAATTTGTGGGATGATTATTTTAAAAATAAGTCAATAGTTGGAAGAGCGCAATTATTTGCTAAGCTATTTAGGAAAAGGGAAATGAAACCTGTTTTGTACTTGTTGGGTGTTGGTAATAAGAAAAGTTCTAGTGATACATTAGTAAAAGAAACTATAATTGAAAATTTACAAGAAGCATTGAATTGTATTGAGAGCACAAATCGAGTGTTGATTTAAGTGTTGCACGTAGAGCATTGATGACTATGATTACTAGTAAGGAATTGACTCGTAAAAAACAAGTTAAAGCAATTTCTCAATTAATGAATGTATCTAGAAGAACTATTCAAAGATACATTAGGAAGAGAAATATGTTGGATGAAAACATCGAAAAGAATTGGGTAAATATCTGTAGGGTTCCTAGAAAGACAAAATTTCTGAAGATGTAAAAAGATAGGTCATTGATTATTGCACCAACCAATCTTGTTTTTCTTCCAATAGAAGAGATACTATACAGATGATAGATGAAGATGGTAAAAATATTACACATCCAAAATATTTCTTAGATACAACACAAAGTGAATTGTTTGAAGCATTCAAGCAAGAATTTTCAAATGTAAAGATTTGCCAAAGGATGTTTGAGAGATTTCATCCTTGCTTTGTACGCATAAATAAGGTACGTGAAACTTGTTATTTTCGAAATCAAGTTGAATTTCATCTACACTTGCAATCATATAAGAAGTACATGGCAACAATTAATCCAAATCTAGTCATTGCTACAAGTACAACACAATTTGTGAAGTCTATTTTATGTGATAAATTAGAAGATTCCGATGAGTTCAAAATACAATGTATAAAAGGTGAATGCAATGATTTTGGATTTTTGAGTAAGTTTGTGTTGCAAACTAAGGTTATTGATATTCATGCACTATTTATATGGAAGAGATTTGAATATGAGACATACCAAAGAAAGTCAAGAACTGAATCCAAAAAAATTATGTTGAAAGAGAGTGAATTGCCCTACATTCAGTTTATGGATAGATTTCATAATATGATATATCCACATATCCAACATTGTCATGATGCAAGATGGCAAGCTAAACAGTTACGAGATTCAAAGAATTTTTTTCCACCAGGATGTATTCTTTCAATTGTAGATTTCTCCGAAAACTATACATTTAGTCCTCACACAAAAATTCAAAGTCAATATTATCATTCTGATCAAGTTGCAATATTTGTACAAGTTTTCTATAGACATGCACAATTTCATGTGGATGGTATAGAGAGTACTGAAAATGAACGCATTGTCATCAAGAAGGTCCATTTCTATATCAGTGATGATACGTGTTATGATAGGAGCTGTGTAGCACATTGTTTTGGAATGTTTTTTGAATATATTAAAGATCATGGGATAGAATGTACACAACAATAGATTTGGTCAGATGGATGTGCCAGTAAGTACATTAGATTTGAAATTGATTATTTAAGTTTATATATCTATATATATGATTTGATTGTATATAACAGGTCAAAAGTTTAAATATATATATTTAATATATATGTTATTCATGTCAGGGCAATTTAAGTCTACAAAAGCTTTTAATTGGCTATCCCTACAACATGCTCGACGTAGCATAAAGATTTTTTGGAACTTCTTTGAGAGTGGACATGGAAAAGGAGAGCATGATGGAGCAGAAGCATGTGTGAAGCATGCACTTCGCCAACATGAACTTGCAGGTAAATTATCTTCATAGATTAATATATATATATATATATATATATATATATATATATATATATATATATATAAAGAAAGAGCTTTTGTACAGGTAACACCATACATAATTCTAATGATATTATTGAATGGTACAAAAATCATTTTGTTGATCATGATACAACTTACAACAAGCATTATTTTTGGGAAGTTAAAGGTATATATATATATATATATAATTTCTTAAACATTCTTGGTGTTCTTGAATTATTTTTAAAATTCAAGTGTATATATATATGTGTGTGAAATGAACTACAATTGACTAAATAATTTTTGTATGTATTATCAGATATTGATCGATAAAATCCTTATAATTATCAATCAATTAATGGTATTAGAAGTTTTCATCAAGTCACGACTATAGGATTTAGCAATCCTCATCTTATTCTTGCAAGAGGAAAAACATACTTTTGTGTTGATTGCATTGCGAACAATAGAGATACTCATTGTCAAAATATTGCTAATGGATATGTTTTGCAATGGGATATGAAATATTTTATCACAATGCCTCTTTACGAATATAGTGACACTATTGATATTCATAATCCTCTATATTCAGTTGATTATGAATGTGTTTCTGATTTCATTGTTACAGGCGCATGTATGCATAGTTTGTAAATTACATATATGTACATGTACAAATTTTTAAATTCTTCATTAATTTAAAAATGTGTAATGAACTAATATTGCTTGTAATATATATACATGCATGGTCTATTTTTACAGGTGATATTTTTGTAGTGATTGTTGATCCTGACAATACTGAAAGTATAGATTATTATCTACTGAGATGCACACAACCAAAATGCAAGTTATTGGAATCAGTCAGTGATGATGATGGGCAACAATATCCCACCAATTCATTTGTTGTTGAAGGCACCTATTATCAACAAATAAAGATAGATACAAATGGTGTAACATTCATTGATTATATGCTTGGCCAAAAAGTTCTACACTACAGTCACTTAGTAATAGCGACAAGATTGTAGTTGGAGACATTGCCAAAAAGAGGACGTCACAACCAAAAGTGGAGGTTGCCTATTGAAGATCATGAATATTTTTTAGAAATTATCAAAGATAGGGAGGATCCAAATTATATGTACCACGAGCTTTAAGTTCACTTTTCATGTTTGAACAAGTAAAATATATTATATACGTCAAGTATTTTGATAAACTCATATATATATTTAGATATTTCTAGACATGTGTAGCAATTTGGATAACTTGTGGAAATTTAGTTTTGTTGATGCATTTATTTTACGTTTTATATGTTGATTTTACATGTTTTATTCATCTATGTATTCATTTCATTTATATTTACACATATTTTTTCATTTAATTAGCTTGTTTGGATTTATGTAATTATGTTGATCTAAGGTGTTTTAAGTGGTCTTAAGGGCATTTAAGGGGATATTTGCGTCATTGATCTTCTTTTATATTTTTACACATGCATGGATTCGTTTTATTAATCTATGTACATTCATTTTATTTTTATTTAAACATATATTGTTTCATTTAATTATGTTATTTGGATTCATCTAATTATGTTCTCCTAAGGTGTTTTAAGTGGTCTTAAGGGGATTTAAGGGGGTATTTAAGGGGATTGATTCTTTTATATTTTTACACATGCATGGATTCATTTTATTCATCTATGTATATTCATTTCATTTATATTTAAACATATATATTGTTTCATTTAATTATGTTGTTTGGATTCATCTAATTATGTTGTCCCAAGGTATTTTGAGTGGTCTTAAGGGGATTTAATGGGATATTTAAGGGGATTGATTCTTTTATATTTTTACACATGGATGGATTCGTTTTATTGATCTATGTACATTCATTTCATTTATATTTACATATATATTGTTTCATTTAATTATGTTGTTTGCATTCATCTAATTATGTTGTCCTAAGGTGTTATAAGTGGTCTTAAGGGGATTTAAGGGGATATTTAAGGGGATATTAAATTTTTGAAGTAAGTTCATTAAACATGTACATAAACACTTAACTAAAATGAACAACTAAATTAAATTTTAACGACTAAATTTGTTTAACAATGAACATAGTTAAAATAGACATAAACATTTAACTTTCACATACACATGTACAATTAACTAGAACACTTAACTAAATTCAAATGACTTCGAGATTCTATCATTTAAACACTTAACTTTCAAAAACGTAATCTATCTATATATAAACGTGCAAAGTAGTATGAAATGTAGATCTATCTAACACATACACATATATGTCTATGAAGTGTACAACTATCTAACACATATGCATACACACATGAAATATGGAAAATAAATATCTAGTACACATACACATATGAAATGTGTACAATACACATGTATGAAATTTCTACTACACTTGTACAAATATATATGAAATGTCTATAAAATGTGTGCAAATGAACACACATATATATAAAGAATGGGTCACTTGGGGCCCTGTCATGAAGCATATCCCAATCCATGCACCTGCAATAGAGTATGCACGCATAAAATCATACATTAAACATTTGATTTGAATGTAGTAAAGTAAATTTTTTTAAGTAACATAGATTATGAGCATTTGTATGTAGACAAACATACCTGTGAAGAGTATCTAACATCACCACCATGTGCATGCAGGATTCTAGGACATCTATGTGATGAGGAGCTCAACCTGTGTGATAGTGGTGCATCTTGCAATGTTGAAATTTTGTTAGATATACATGTGTACACATATATTCATAACTTACAAACTAACCCTTTAAAAATAGAGCTTAAATATTTAAGATTCAATTAATTTAAAGTTATAATGTATGTACCTGTGTCTCATGATGAACAGGGTTAGTGGCAATGTGAAAATCCTCAAACATCAGCCCTTGTGCCTGCAATATAAATTACATATGAACTTGAACATGTACATTATTTAAACATTCATTCTTATTTAAATATAATCTACTTGAACATGTACATGTACATGAGGTTGTATAGATAAACATACCTTGGGGTCTCTAAAACCTCCATCACGCACATGCTAGACTCTAGAATGTTTGCAAGATGAATGACTCATCGTAGACAACATGCACACATTTTGTTCGATATATGTATATATAATTTAAATCGCTCAAAAAATTATTTAATCAACACCTAGATATCCATTTAAATAGAACTTAAAAAAAATAATAATAAGTTAAACTTTATATATACCTGTGTCTCCTGATGAACAACTGCGTCAGTGGCAACATCGAAATATCCATACATCAACCCTCACATGATACCCTATATAGTTCAAAAAATACAATCTAATATATATATAATTAATTTAATCTATGCAGTTCATGTGTACAATCACGAAGTTATATAAAATATCTAAATTAAAATTAGTAAATTATATATTTTATAATTTATACCTCTCCTACAGCATGTAAGGCTCGTTTGATCCTGTTGATGTCAGAATCATGCAAGGAGCCAAGTGCAACATGATCCCCCTCACTGTCTGGCTCCACAAGCATGGTAGTGAACATCCCAAAAAAGTCCAATATTAGGTACTGTGGCTCGATCAACTGATGTATAAATAGGAGGAGCAGGTGTATCTTGACCAACTGTTGTATGCTGGGGTGGGGCAGCAAGATGTGCAATAACAATAGGCTAAGAATCTGTATGCTCACAACCATGGCTAGATGGCCTCGGTCTACCAAGTGCATGCCTAACAAATGAAGGGGCATCTTGTAGTGGGATCCCATGCTCCATAGCAATGACCTGATATGCATCCAAGAGATCACTGGATAAGCATGCGATCATCTATTGTAAAGGATCTATGTCATGCATGTGTGAAGCATCCATCAGCGATGGTATGTCTACTCAAACATATGGATCATCACTCGCTGATGCATAATGAATGTTAGTATGAGAGAACAACCAATATCTACCCACCCGATCCGATGTCATCTCATCCATCTGTGTGGCCATAGTAGCAATATTGGAAAATATGGACTGTCGAGTGTCATCTGGCACACTATATGCAGCATGTGCTAGGTCTGCACTCTTGGGAAGAATCACAAGGTTTGGAACAATCAATGCTCATTTACTAAAGGGAAGGGGTGCACCTGGTCGTCTAAACTTATCTGAAAATTTGCCCTTCCCTTGCCCAGCAAGTTTCAAAAAATTAGTGTAATCAACATCATCCAACAAATGAAACTCTGTAAACAATTGTTTGCAGAAATAAAGGGGCAACTCATCCTTTTGGGGCCACCTATGATGAGTGACTAACCATCTAGGATAGATAAATGGTGCTACTAGTGCATTCCTGCACTTGGTAGGCATATAGCCTTTCACCCTACCAAAGGCCTGATAATGAGGAAACATGGTTTTTACATCAGCTGTGGAAACCCTATCATTTGCCTGTCCCATTTCACAGTACCACATACACTGCGTGAAAGGGATCTATAGAGTTCCTCTACATTCACCTTGTTATATGGATTATAATTATTGATGAGGTCAATCATATGAACTAGCTCATGTCTAAGAGTCTCGCCCCTTTGTTTATTTGTGTGATCACACATGTCTTTCAAAGTGATATTTAAATTATCTAAGGCACATTGGAGTGCCTCAGCAATCTGATTGTAGATCTGTTGTCTCTTCTATGGAGTTGTTGCAGACCTATGTGACGTTTGATCACTCCCATGAGGATGAACACTAGGCTCACAAGTACTCGTGTTATGTGATTCAGGCTCGTTAGACATGATGTTTAGTGGATAATGTAGAACTAGATATATATATCTACACATGTGCATGTATGTAGTACACATTAAATAATTTAATTAAAAATGAATACATACATTTAAATTATTTTAAACATATTTAAAAACATGTAAATTAATGAAATTAGATATATACGTTTTAAATAATTTAAACGTCTTAAATGCATACTTGAGTTAAAATTTTCTAGATATGAAGACAAATTTAAGATAAATTTCTAGAGATCTATGCACAAAAGATATTTAAACAACTATAAATTTAATTTTAAATTTCAATATATATGTCTAATTTACAATTACATATATTTGCATATACAATAATTAATTTGAAAATTAGTCAAATAAAGTCAAATTATGACCCCAAATTAAGTCAAATTAATTTACAATTAAGTAAAATGAATTTATAATTAATTCAAAATTTTGCATATATGTACAAATTAATTAATAGGTCCTAATTTAGTCTTGTGTGGTCCTAATAGGTTGTACTTGGGGTGCAAGTAAATTTTGTAAAAGAAACCAAGCAGGTTTGCATTATCTTGAATGACATGGAAACAAGCTCATTAGCTGCCCAAAAGAGAGCAATTGGAGAAAAGCAGAGGAAATTGTTAAAGGGTGATAAATTACATCTATAGAGAGTATGCAATACAAACAAACAATGTCTCGAGTGTGTGATGTGGTCTCTAATTTATGTCCAGAGCCCGACTAACTAGTTTTGGAGTTGGACAGGGAAACCTATTGGGCCACGCATGGAGGAAATCAATGTGTTCATGCAAGGGCCACCTTTTTTCTACTACGTGTACTTTGAGTCCACCAACTCTGGTTCCACACCATAGAAATTTCCTGAAATTGTCTTCCGAATACCCTTCGGTGCAAAATCATAATTCTCATAATAGAAAAAAGGTGGCCATTGCATGAACACAATGATTTTCTCCAAGCATGGTCCAATAGGTTTCCCCATCCAACTCCAAAACCAATAACTCCCTCTGGACATAAATTAAAGACCACATCACATACTCCAGACAGTGTTTGCTTGTATTGCATACTCTCTATGTATTTATCACCCTCTAACAATTTCCTTTGCTTTTCTCTAATTTATCTCTCCTGGGTAGCTGATGTGCTTGTTCTAACACATGCATAACCCCTTGTGACATCATTTGGTCCTATGTGGTCCTAATAGGTCCTAAGGGGTCCACATGTGTCGCAAGGGGACCTAAGTGGTCCTAAGGGGTCATGCATGTGTTAGAACACATGTGTGACCCCTTAGGACCACAAATGACCACTTGCGACAAAATTTGGTCCTATGTGGTCCTAATAGGTCCTAAGGGGTCATGCATGTGTTAGAACACATGTGTGACCCCTTAGGACCACATATGACCCCTTACGACACCATTTGGTCCTATGTGGTCCTATGTGGTCCTAAGGGGTACATGTGTCGCAAGGGGCCTTAAGTGGTCCTAAGGGGTTACACGTGTTATAACACATGCGTGACACCTTAGGACCACATATGACCCCTTGGGACACCATTTGGTCCTATGTGGTCCTAATAGGTCTTAAGGGGTACACATGTGTCATAAGGGGCCTTAAGTGGTCCTAATGGGTCACGCATGTGTTCTAACACATGCGTGACCCCTTGGGACAGCTTAAGGCCCCTTGCAACAACATTTGGTCCTATGTAGTCCTAATAGGTCCTAAGGGAAGCACATGTGTCGCAAGGGTCCTTAAGTGGTCCTAAGGGGTTAGGCATGTGTTCTAACACATGCGTGACCCCTTAGGACCACTTAAGGCCCCTTGTGAAAACATTTGGTCCTATGTGGTCCCAATAGGTCCTAAGAGGTGCACATGTGTCACAAGGGGCCTTAAGGGGTCCTAAGCGGTCACGCATGTGTTAGAACACATGCGTGACCCCCTAGGACCACATATGACCCCTTGCAACAACATTTGGTCCTATGTGGTCCTAATAGGTCCGAAGGGGTGCACATGTGTAGCAAGGGGCCTTAAGTGGTCCCAAGGGGTAACGCATGTGTTAGAACACATGCGTGACCCCTTAGGATGACATATGACCCCTTGTGACAACGTTTGGTATTTTTTGGTCCTAATAGGTCCTAAGGCGTGAACATGTGTCGCAAGGGGCCTTAAGTGGTCTTAAGGGGTCACACATGTGTTCTAACACATGCGTGACCCCTTAGGACCACAAATGACCCCTTGCGATAACATTTGGTCTTTTGTGGTCCTAGTAGGTCCTAAAGTGTGGAAATGTGTCGCAACGGGCCTTAAGTGGTCCTAAGGTGTCACACATGTGTTAGAACACATGCATGACCTCTTAGGACCACATATGACCCCTTGCAACAGCATTTGGTCCTATGTGGTCCTAATAGGTTCAAAGTGGTGAACATGTGCCACAATAGACCTTAAGTGGTCCTAAGGGGTCACACGTGTTAGAACACATGCATGACCCCTTAGGACCACATATGACTGCTTGTGACAACATTTGGTATTTTGTGGTCCTAATAGGTCCTAAGGGGTGCAGATGTGTTGCAAGGGGCCTTAAGTGGTCGTAAGGGGTCACACATGTGTTCTAAAACATGTGTGACCCCTTAGGACCACAAATGACCCCTTGCGATAACATTTGGTCTTTTGTGGTCCTAGTAGGTCCTAAGGGGTGGACATGTGTCGCAAGAGGCCTTAAGTGGTCCTAAGGGGTCATGCATGTGTTAGAACACATGTGTGACCCTTTAGGACCATGAATGACCCCTTGCAACACCATTTGCTCCTATGTGGTCCTAATAGGTCCTAAGGGGTGCACATGTGTCGCAAGGGGCCTTAAGTGATCCTAAGGGGTCACGCATGTGTTAGAACACATGTGACCCATTAGGACCACATATGGTCCCTTGTGACACCATTTGATCTTATGTGGTCATAATAGGTCTTAAGGGGTGCACATGTGTAGCAAGGGATCTTTACTAGTCCTAAGGGGTCACACATGTGTTGTAACACATGCGTGACCCTTAGGACCACTTAAGGCTCCTTGCAACAAAATTTGGTCCTATGTGGTCCTAAGGGGTGCACATGTGTCGCAAGGGGCCTTAAGTTGTCCTAAGGGGTCACACATGTGTTAGAACACATACATGACCCCTTAGGACCACATATGACCCCTTACGACATCGTTTGGTCCTAAGTTGTCCTAATAGGTCCTAAGGTGTGAACATGTGTCACAAGGGGCCTTAAGTGGTCCTAAGGGGTCACGCACATGTTAAAACACATTCCTGACCCCTTGCGATAAGATTTGGTCTTTTGTGGTCCTAATAGGTCCTGAGGCATGCACATGTGTCGCAAGGGGCCTTAAGTGGTCCTAAGGGGTCACACGTGTTTTAGCACATGGGTGACCTGCTAAGACCACATATGACCCCTTGCGACAACATTTAGTCTTTTGTGGTCCTGATAGGTCCTAAGGGGTGGACATGTGTCACAAGGGGCCTTAAGTGGTCCTAAGGGGTCACGCATGTGTTAGAACACATGTGTGACTCCTTAGGACCACATATGACCTCTTGCAACAACATTTGGTCTTATGTGGTCCTAATAGATCCTTAGGGGTGGACATGTATCGCAAGGGGTGTTAAGTGGTTGTAAGGGGTCATGCATGTGTTCTAACACATGTGTGACCCCTTAGGACCACATATGACCCCTTGTGACAACATTTGGTCTTTTGTGGTCCTACTAGGTCCTAAGGGGTGGACATGTGTCACAAGGGGCCTTAAGTGGTCCTAAGGGGTCACACGTGTTAGAACACATGTGTGACCCCTTAGGATCACATATGACTCATTGCAACACATTTGGTCCTCTATTGTCCTAATAGGTCCTAAGGGGTGCACATGTGTTGCAAGGGGCCTTAAGTGGTCCTAAGGGGTCATGCATGTGTTAGAACACATGCATGACCCCTTAGGACCACATATGGCCCCTTGCGACATGATTTGGTCTTGTGTGGTCATAATAGGTCCTAAGGGGTGCACATGTGTAGCAAGGGGCCTTTAGTGGTCCTAAGGGGTCATATAAAATAATTATATACTCCCTAGGATGTATACATACACATACATACACCTCGTGACATGATATGAGGGGTTGTGTGTGGTCCATAGGGGTCACAGATGTGTGTGACCCCTCCGGACCACACACGACCCCTCATAGCATGTCCTAAGGTGTATGTATGTTGTAAGGCGTATATAATTATTTTATGTGTATTTATGTATGTATGCACGTATGTATTTATGCATGTGTATTTACATGTATGTGGGTATGTATGTATGTAGACATAGGTATGTATGTGTATGTATTATTATGTATGTGTATGTCCTAAGGTGTACATATAATTATTTTATATCTATGTATGTACGTGTACGTAGGTAGGTATGTATGTTTGTGTATGTTTGTATGTAGGTTTTAATGTAGGTTTGTATGTATGTGTATGTAGGTGTATGTATGTATGTGTACGTATGTATGTTGGTTTGTATGTATGTGTGTGTATGTTTGTGTATGTATTTACATATGTATGTGTGTATTTATTTTCTAATATTCTAAACTAATATGATAGAATATATCAAAAAATATATATATTTTGTAAAAACTTAAAAAAAAATTATTTTCTCTTAAAAAAGATTTAAAAAAAAAACAATATAAATTAATATGTTAAAATAAATACATTTAAAAAAAAAAAAGGTACTTACCACTGAAACCCTTCCTACCGAATCTCTGAGACTTTTTGCAACCTCCTGGTTAACTCCAAGATGCTTAATGTAAAATGAGCAGTTTGGGTGGATTTTAGCACCTATATAGGGCAAGGGCTTTCTGGCCGGAACTGTTCTGGCACGAAACCACTTGCCACGACAGCACAACGTGGCTACTGAATGGTGCCAAAATAGGCATTGTTAGCCTAAAGTGCGACACATATCCGTATGATCACCCTGAAGCAATGGATGGGGTGGAATTAAATGGAATGTAGTATGTTAAGGATAAAGCTTTTAGAGAAAGGTTTCTTAATGATTACCTTAATCAAAAGAAGATAGTGATAAGATAGTCAAATGGAACACACACACACACACACGATAAAACTTATTATTATCATCAAATTTATTGACTATTTATGTAAAATAATGTGAATGCTAAATGATAAACATGGATGAATGTGTTTGGTTATTGACTCCTTATATTTGTATCAAGGGCTTCTTCCTCTCTTTTTTCTTTTGGTATTTTTGAATTTTGTGAAATTTCTAAATCCAAGTAATGTAATTGAATGTATAAATCAAACCAATCTCCTTTTACTTTTATTTTCCTAAAATTAAAATATTTGTACTTACCATTTCCAAAATTGAACATTTCATTTAAGGATGAAGATTTTATCATCTCCATCTTAGACTTAAAAATAGCTCTATCATTATACTAAATGGACTAAAAGTTCTCAACTTTGTAGTTGTGCAAGTTTGAATTTTGAAGTTGCAACATATGCAAAGAAAAAATATCATTGTAGAACTGAAAAATCTTGGCCAAAATTAAATTTCTATTTATACTGCTAGCTAGTAGTGTCTTTCAAAAGGTCACCAACTTGGTAGGAGACCAAATCCTACTCACAATCTCCCTTGAGTACACTTGTAGTAACTCAAATGGACTTCTATAAATTCTAAAAACAAAGATGTAACAATATAAACAATATCATTTTTAGACTCCTTAAGGTCCGATGGAATGTTTCTCTCATCATCATTAATCATTAGTAACCCCTAAGAAAAACTTTGTGCTAAGTACCAACACAAAGAGTAATTCCACCATATTGATGCTGCACTACTCTAACTTTCATGTGACATCCACTAAGATTGCAGTCTATGATGTCCACTCTACCAAAATCATTAGTATATACTACAATTAGATCATTACAAACCCTCAAAGTGGAAAGATATGTGTCATACAATAAATCATCAACATCAAAAATCTCACTCCAAAGCTTGTTAAAGAGACAATCCAATACAATCAAAACCATGCAATTAGTTGACAATATTAATGCAAGGTCTAAAATTTTCTTAATCAACATCGTATAGTGACCATTAAACATTGAAATGTGAGATCAAGGCAAAGGAACCAAATATAAAACCTCATCCCAAATGAGCTACACGCATGCATTATCAAATTACATTATCTTCCTTGCATGAAATTTATTAGTTTTCATAATAATCTATTGTATACCTTATGATGGCTCCTTCTTCTTTGAGCTATCCTCTTTCTTCTTCAATAATTTATATTCTAATCTTGTCTTCTTCAAGAGATGTTGTTAATGCCTTTCTCCTCATCCTTCTATTTCTTCCCCTTCATCCTTTGTTTTCTCTCCTGGGGGCAGGATTTCACTTTCTTCCCCTCCTAGTGAGATTATAGATGATTATATTGCTTGCAATATGGTTCATACATGGAGAAAGGTCATGTGTCCTTTTCTCATCCTCTTCCTTGGGTCGAGTAAGAGTTGTGTTTGATTGAGGTTGAGATCTGTGTTTCCTACCAATTCAAAGCTCTAATCAAAATATTTGTCTCTACTTTCTTTTTGGCTTCTTTCCTTGTCTCACAACTTGTGAAATCCTTCTTTCCTACCTAGTAGGTTGTTATGTAAGGGTTTGGGTCTTCTCCCAATTTACCTAATCAGAACATATTAAACATATTTATATAAACATATTAAACATAAATATACAAAATATGTAAATATTAGTATTTTTAAAAATACTATATGTATAATAACAAATAATATGTATACATGCATATTCATATTTTTATAAACATAATTTTAGGCATACTTTTATGTATAATTTATGTATACTCTAGGTATTTATGTATAAGCTATGCTTACTTATTTGTAAATATATTTTTATGTTTCTTAGTTTCATGGACCTTATAAAACATGTTGAATTATTTCAAACAAATATTACCTTCACTATCAGTCCTCAAACAATTAATATGTTTTCTACCAGTTTGATTTTCAACCAAGGATTTGAAATTCTTAAATTGACTTTAAACTTTAGATTTACTCATGAAGAAATACAAATATACATTCCAAGGTTATACTATAGTCATCTATAAAAGAGATAAAATAAATAGATCTAGCTCTATCAAAGGAACATTAATAAAACCAAGCACATACGAATGAATATAATATAAAACCCTAGAAGACATATGATAACTAGAATGAAAATAAACATTATGTTTTTTACCATAAACATGTAATGTTCACAGAAAAGAAACTTGAGATTATATACATCAAGGCCTTCAACAAGTCAATTATTTTTTAGGGCTCTAAGACCATTCTAACTAATGTGACCATTTCCCTAGTTCCATAACATTTTTTTGTCCACTAGGAGCTTCATCTCCAAATAATTTGCACCCTTAGGTATCCTAAAAGTATGGACATCATGTAATGCCTGCCAAAATACCCTAGAAAAATAAAAACTAACATACTAGAACAGATAATTTTTTTTAAAACATCATCTAAAGCAAAATGTAACATCATCTACTCAATATGAATGAAACACATTTAACATAATATGCACATAACAACATGAACATGTAACATAATAACATGAGCTAATTATGCAAGCAAAAATAAACACAACTAAAATTTCAATACCATCTCGCTAGGGTATCTCAATATCATCACTTACTCTACCAATCATAAGCAATAACAATCCACTCATTCCTAATATAACACATAACATTTCCATTATCATTATTCCATGGAAATATGAAATTTCCATTATCATTATTCCATGGAAATATGAAGTTTCCTTAATACCTTTCTAGCTTGATATGCAATCACCTTATCATCAATCTAATATGATATGCAACTCAAAACAATGCAATCTAATCCATTTCCCAATTAAGGTGCATTTTAAGAACCAATACTAAATGCTCCCAATCCCTTAACCATACATATGTTCTATGATCTCTTCCTTATCTACCATGATTTTTAATAGAAATATGAGATAATCTCAACACCATTTCTTTTCTTAACATTTAAATTATCATAATATAGCCAAGATACCAAAGATACATACACATTCTATTAACATGATTCTATTTCATTTCAACTACAAGATACATTACCATAAATCTCAATATTCTCTCAAAAAAACATATGTCTAGTCCTAATATAATATAAACCACTACCTATACATAGCCAATATATCAGGAGCATAGCTATTTTACTACATGTTACCAATTACAAATACATCCATCTGCAATGATAATAATCTATAAGATGTAATGATAGAAGAACTGTTGGCATTATGTGAACCGGTATGAGGACATAATGAAATTGTATATTGTCATTGATGTCAATATGTGCTAGGAAGAGAGAATCGGTATATATGCCAAAGTGCAGTGGTATATTTGTTCAAGGTGAACCAGCTTATAGTTATGGGAACCGGCACATGGAAACATTGTATGACTACCGGTTGGTAGTTTCTACTTCAGGGTTTCCCGTTGGAGTACCTCAAGCCTGTGTGACTCAATTGGTGATCTTTGTGTGATGAGTTAATAATATAATGAAGAACAGACTATGTTGCCACGTCAAACTTGTGTGCATGAAGGATCTTGAATGATGGAGACTATCCTTATCTACCTCGGGATGTGTGAAGTTTGTAAACAGTGATAACGCGTGATGGGTTATCAGCCGCCATGAAATTGGTGGAAAATGGACAATGGAGAAGGTCTTGAGATTGGATCAAGAATTGTTACATTTAATGTAGTATGCTCAATGGTCAGGATTGAACCGTTTGAATACCTTAATCTATCAAGTTTAGGGTTTAGGGTTTATGCTACCGACCTTTTTGTTTCCTATAAGGTTGATGTTGTGTTTCTTTCTAAAGTTGCTGGCAAAAGTTGTGTATGTGTATCCAAGAGAAAGGATATGTGATTCTTGCCAGACCAGAGGAGAGAAGTGATACCTGTAGAGTGTAAGTGTAGAAGGTGAAGAGGAGCTTAAGTAGATTTGCATTGGCATTGAGTGCTATCATCATATCATTGATATACCTGTTGATCTTTAACCACTTCAACAGTTGTGAAATCCCTTAACAGGGTAGGCTTAACCGGCTTGCTATAAATCCTTTAACACGGTAACTCGAAGCTATTGAGTTAGTGAAATCCTTTAGCTATTGAGTTCTTGAAATCCTCTAACAAGGTAACCTTTAATAGGGTTTAACTCTTAACCAAGTATTTTAGCCATCCCTTAACCGGGTGATCCCTAATAGGATCGGTTCCTAGCAGAACCTATTGTAACATCTCTAACTAGACAAGGCTCCTAACAGAGCGGACTTCTAAAGAGTTCAAAAATAGCTTGTGGGTATTCATCCCCATCGTGGTTTTTCTCAGTTGGGTTTCCACATGAAAAATATGTGTGTCATGTGTGATTCTTCTATCCTATGATGTTTTCTTATTGTCGGTCAAGCATGTGATGGTTCTATGTTTTATGCTTGTCAATAAAACATGTTGAACTAGCTATTATTATGTTTTGATGATAGACTACTTGTTCATGCATAAGGGTCAAATGGTAGTGTAGTTTTGAGTTAAGTGAAAAGATAAGTGATTAACCAGTTAATGCTTGTATCAATCACTCTTAGCTTTACTAGTTGCACTTTGTTTCAAACTGGTATTACCATTTACCTGTCATTTGAAGTGTCTATTGTCAAACTGGTTTAGGACTATGTTTTTGTCTATACTGATTCACCCCCCTCTCTCAATACTAGTTTGGTACTATTCATTCATCATTGAGTTATCAATTGGTATCAGAGCATCCTCTAGGTCCTCTGTGTTGTAAGCTTAACCGCTTGAGGGAAAGATCCTATTGTAATGATGAAGAGGGAAGGTCAAAAGTTTAACAAGGAAAATTTCAAAATATGGAAAGATAGAATGAAGATATACATCAGAAGCATGGGTGCTCAACACTGGAGCTATGTTGAGAA
This sequence comes from Cryptomeria japonica, assembly GCF_030272615.1. Taxonomy (NCBI): domain Eukaryota; kingdom Viridiplantae; phylum Streptophyta; class Pinopsida; order Cupressales; family Cupressaceae; genus Cryptomeria; species Cryptomeria japonica. The sequence goes on from NC_081408.1 coordinate 340,531,802, forward strand.
TCCCTATGTTGCCCCTACCGGTACTCTCACTGATGACCAAAAGAGAGAGATGCAGGAGAATGGGCAAGTCATGGAAGCCCTAATTAGTAGTATATCTAACATTGAGTTTATTGATGTCCAAGATAAGGTAAATCCCAAAGAGGTATGGGATACTCTTGAAAATATCTATGGAGGTGACGAGCATGTAAAATAAGCTAAGGAAGAAAGCCTTAGAGGGCAGTTTGAAGACATGTGAATGGTTGAAGGTGAAACCATTCAATAGTATGGTATTAGAATCAAAACTATTATCAGAGATATCAAGAGTGTAGGTGGTAAAATGGAAGATTCCACTATGGTAAGCAAAGTCCTAAGATCCCTATTACCGGTCTATGCAATAAGGGTTACTACTATTCAGGAGATGAGATCAATAGACAAGACTAAGGTATCCTTGGACTCCATCATTGCAAAGTTGATAGCCTATGAGCTAAATAGTTTTGATGGTAGTGTTCAAAGGTCTGAATCAACTTTTAAAGCCTCTGCGGTACCATCCAGGAAAGGAAAAGAAGCTAGCACTAGTGGTGAACCAAGACAGAGCAGAGTGATGGATGATGAGGAGTTTCTGATGGAATTTGAAGCTCTTCTTACTAGGAAACTTCCTAAAGGAACCAGTAAATACAGAGGTAAGCTCCCTTTGAAATGCTTTTCTTGTAACCGGATAGGACATATTGCTATGAATTGTCCTAATAATGACAACAAGGATAAACCAGAAAGGTTCAAGAAATTCAAAGGAGGAAACCAGAGAAACTATTTTATTACAGTTGATGAAGGTGTCACAAATGAGGAATCAGAAGATGAAGAGAATGAAGACATTGTGTTTGTTTCTATCAAGGAAGATGTGTTAGACAAGAAGGCTCTTGTCTCCCGGTTTGATAATTCCAATGAGTGGATTATTGACAGTGGTCGTTCTCACCATATGACTGGTGACCGGAGCAAGTTTCTATCTTTGGAAGAATATGATGGTGGTGTGGTTTGTTTTGGCAATGATGCACCATGTATGGTTAAAGGAAAAGGGTCCATCTCTCTAAATGGAAAGAGTAGTGCTGACAATGTGTATTGGGTTGATGGTCTCAGACACAACCTTCTGAGTGTTGTTCAACTGAATGACAGTGGTCTCACTCTAGAATTCAAGAATGGAGTATGCAGAATCAAAGGAAAGAATGGTGAATTGGTGGCTACCGGCATGCAAACCAAAGGTAATCTATTTCATCTGAATGCAAATATAAGTACATGTCTTATGGCTAAATTTGATGATAGCTAGATATGGCATAGGAGACTCTACCATGTAAAATTTGATAACATTGTGAAGGCCAGTAAGATCAAGGTAGTTAGAGGGTTGCTGGTGCTAAGAAAACCGGATAATACCTTGTGCAGAGAGTGTCAATTGGGGAAAATGTCTTCCTTAACCTTTAAAGGTAAATCTTTCACTACTGACAACTTGCTTGATCTTGTGCATACTGATTTGTGTGGTCCTGTGAAAACTAGAAGTGTGCAGGGTGATAGGTACTTCATGATTCTCACTGATGATTGCTCAAGAATGATGTGGGTCACATTCTTGAAAGACAAGTCTGAAGCTTTTATAAAGTTCAAAGCTTTCAGAGCATTAGTGGAGAAGGAAAGCGATAAAAGGATCAAGTGCTTGAGAACTGATCAAGGAGGGAAATTCACCTCCGGTGAATTCAACAAGTACTGTGAAGAACATGGCATCAAGAGACAACTATCTTCCCCCTGGACTCCACAGCAGAATGGCCTAGTAGAGAGGAATAACCGAACTATAGTTGAAGCGGCTAGAACCATGTTGATTCAAGGAAAGGTAGCTCACACCTTTTGGAGAGAAGCAGTGAGCATTGCAGTCTACACAATGAATCGGGTACTCATCAAGAAAGGTAAGGATAAAACTCCTTATAAGTATTGGGCAGGAAAGACACTGGTGGTTAGCTACTTTAGAGTGGTTGGTAGCAAATGTTACATCAAGAGGAGTGAACACTAGAGAAAATTTGATGTGAAATGTGATGAGGGAATATTCCTAGGATATTTCACCAAGAGCAAAGCTCTCAAGTGTTTCAACAATAGGACTCAGAGAATTATGGAAAGCATCAATGTAAGAGTTGATGAAACCTCTGAGAAAATTGAGGAAACTGACCGTGAGCAAGCGGTAAATGAACTGGTTGCAACCTTCTGGGAACCGGTTGTCAGTCAACCGAGTACTAGTAATAGTGTTCCTAAACCAGTGAATGATGATGCTGATGAAGATGACGATGAAGAGGAAAAGCAAGAAGAACTAGTCAAGACAATTCCTCGGTATGTCAAGCTGAGTCATGATCCTAAGCAGATCATAGGAGATAAGGATGTAGGAATCCTTACAAGAAGGAAGATAAGAGAAAACTGATGTATGATCTTTGAATTTGAGCCTAAATCATTCAAAGAGGCACATAAAGATGAAGATTGGATCAAGGCAATGGAAGAGGAACTTGACCAGATAGAGAAAAATGGTACATGGTCTTTGTACCCAGACCAGAGCATAAAAATGTCACTGGTACCAAATGGGTTTTCAGAAATTAGCTGAATGAGGATGGCATAGTGATTAGGAACAAAGCCAGATTGGTGTGCAAAGGATATGCTCAGGAAGAAGGAGATGACTATGGAGAAACCTTTGCTCCTATGGCCAAATTGGAAGGAGTTCGTATGCTTCTTGCATATGCAGCTTTTAAAAGTTTCAAAGTATATCAAATGGATGTAAAATCTGCATTCCTAAATGGTGTACTTGAAGAGGAGGTGTACATAGAACAACCAGATGGTTTTGTCCTATCTGAAGACAATAACATGGTATGTAGGCTACATAAAGCCTTATATGGTCTAAAGCAGGCACCTAGAGCATGGTATGAACGTCTACATTCCCATCTTGTGAAGATTGGATTTGAGAGAACAAGTGAAGATAGAAATATCTACTTGAAGTCTGAAGGAGATCAGATCCTAATCTATGAAGTTTTTGTTGATGACATTATCTTTGGTGGAGATGACAAGATGAGCCATGAGTTTTCTGATGAGATGAAGAAAGAGTTTGAGATGTAACTCATAGGGGAGATTAAGTTCTTCATTGGACTGCAGTTTCAGCAGATGAAAGATGGAATCTTTATCACTCAGTCCAAATATGTCAAAGAGGTGTTGAAGACCTTTGGCATGGAAGATAGCAAACCGGTTGGTAGACCGATGGTGACTGGTTGTAAACTATCCAAAGAAGATGACTTAGCATTGGTTGATGAGAAGGAATACTGATCAATGATTGGTAAGTTGCATTATGTAGTGTATAGCAGACTGGATATTGCACATGTAGTTGGCATTACTGCAAGGTTCCAGAAAAGTCCAAGAGAATCCCACTTGGTTGCAGTCAAGTGGATTCTTAGGTATCTGAAGGGAACAATTGACTATGGATTGTGGTACCCATACAACAATGATTTCAACCTGAAAGTATTCACAGATGCTGATTGGGTAGGTAATGTGGATGATCGGAAGAGCACAAGCGGTGGTGCATTCTTTCTCAGTGGTAGACTGGTCTCATGGATGAGTAAGAAGTAGAGTTGTATCTCTCAGTCTACAGCGGAAGTAGAGTATCTTGTAGCTTTCATGAACTACACTCAGAGAATTTGGAGAAGCATGTACTAAATAGCTTCAAAATTCCTGTATCCAAACTAGTAAGTATATTCTGTGATAACACAAGTGCTATCAATATTTCAAAGAATCCGGTTCTACATTCTAGAAACAAGCATTTTGAGCTTAAGTATCATTTCTTGAGGGAAAAGGTTTAGAATAAAGAGATTGCACTGGAACATGTTTCCAGTAAGGAGCAGTTAGCAGACATATTCTCCAAGCCTTTCCCAAAGGCTACATTTGTGTATTTAAGAGGTGAATTAGGGGTGTTGCCCCTTCAAGAGGTGAACTAAAAGTATTTGTTCCACATTAGTCAGGTATTGCATAGTCAAATTTTTTTTTTAGGATTGATGTGTTGAAGGATGGTACTCCTCAAGGGGAGCAGCATAATGGAACAAGGATGCTTGTGCCTCCACTTTGGCATTGTTGTCAAAGGGGGAGAAGACGTGAAGTGGAGAAGATATCTGCAAAAATTAGGGGAGAAGATGTGAAGCGGAGAGATATCTTTGCATATTGCCATCAATGCCAAAGGGGGAGATTGTTGGCATTATGTGAACCGGTATGAGAACATAATGATATTGTATGTTGTCATTGATGTCAATATGTGATAGGAAGAGAGAACCAACATATGTGAGAACTGGTATATATGTCAAAGTGCAGTGGTATATTTGTTCAAGGTGAACTGGCACATGGAAACATTGTATGATTACTAGTTGGTAGTTTCTACTTCAGGGTTTCTGGTTGGAGTACCTCAAGCCTATGTGACTCAATCGATGATCTTTATGTGATGAGTTAATAGTATAACGAAGAACAGATCATGTTGCCACATCAGCCTTGTGCACGTGAAGGATCTTGCATGAAGGAAACTATCCCTATCTACCTCAGGAATGTGCGAAGTTTGTAAACGGTGATAATGCGTGATGGGTTATCAGGCACCATTAAATCAATGGAAAATGGATGATGGAGAAGGTCTTGAGATTGGACCAAGAAATATTGCATTTAATGTAGTATGCTCAACAGTCAGGATTGAACAGTTTGAATTGCTTAACCTATCAGGTTTAGGGTTTATGATACCAACCTATCTGTTTCCTATAAGGTCGATGTTGTGTTTCTTTCTAAAGTTGTTGGTAAAAGTTGTGTGTGTGTATCCAAGAGAAAGGATACATGATTCTTACCAGACTAGAGGAGAGAAGTGATACCTACAGAGTGTAAGTGTAGAAGGTGAAGAGGTGCTTAAGCAGATCTGCATTGGTATTGAGTGCTATCATCAGATCATTGTTATACCTGTTAATCTTTAACCACTTCAATAGTTGTGAAATCCCTTAACAGGGTAGCCTTAACTGACTTGCTGTAAATCCTTTAATCGGGTAACTCAAAGCTATTGAGTTAGTGAAATCCTTTAGCTATTGAGTTCTTGAAATCCTCTAACAAGGTAACCTTTAATAGGGTTTAACTCTTAACTGGGTATTTTAGCCATCCCTTAATCAGGTGATCCCTAACAGGATTAGTTCCTAGCAAAACCTATTGTCTCTAACCGGACAAGGCTCCTAATAGAGCAGACTTCTAAAGAGTTCAAAAATAGCTTGTGGGTATTCATCCCCACCATGGTTTTTCCTAGTTGGGTTTCCACATGAACAATATGTGTGTCATGCGTGATGCTTCTATCTTGTGATGTTTTGTTATTGTCAGTCAAGCATGTGATGGTTTTGTGTTTTATGCCTGTCAATAAAACATGTTGAACTAGCTGTTATTATGTTTGTATGATAGATTACCTGTTCATGCATAAGGGTGAAATGGTAGTGTATTTTTGAGTTAAGTGAAAAGCTAAGTGATTAACCAGTTAATGCTTGTATCAATCACTCTTAGCTTTACCGGTTGCACTCTATTTCAAACTAGTATTACTATTTACCAGTCATTTGAAGTTTCTGTTGTCAAACCGGTTTAGAACTGTGTTTTTATCTGTACTGATTCACCCCCCCCTCTCAGTACCAGTTTGGTACTATTCATTCATCATTGAGTTATCAAGAACCACATCCACGAATGAAGAATTCAATGAAGACATCCCAATGGAAGAAGGCATCAACCACACAACCATGTGGAACAAAAGGAACCATCCCCCATGCTAGGAGATGAAACAAGGTCCCAATATACACTCAAGACCTAGGCTAACTCCTAACAATCAAATACAATTAAACAACTCAATAACCACAACAACATATAAGCATAAGCCAATCACAAGACAATTCATAATAGAAACTCCCAGAGGCAAGCCAACAAGAAAAGGCATAGTTACATATCATGGACAAGGAGACATGTAGGAGTGGAGTGTCATCTCATGCTATCCTCCAAATAGAAGGTACTACCTTTATAACATGTCTCAGCATGCTATCCGCATATAGAAGGCATAACCCTGATAGACATGTGGAGCCATCTCAACCTATGAGAGATTGACTTCTCATCACAATAGCCTTCCCAAGCTTATCCTAAAACATCCTCCCTAGGATCAAGTCTTTTAGCTCACATCCATTATTATCTTGATTATGTGAATCCTATTTACCCATCCCATCTAATTATTTTTTATTGTTATTACTTGTTTACAATAAGGAAAACTTTCAATTTGCCCTGGTGGTCTAGACTCTAAGCATCCTTACAAGGAACCTCCTAACAACCTATCTCTCATGACCCCAGTCATCACATGAAATCCCACTCCCCCTATCATTCTCCAAAACAATAACAACAAAGAAGCTCAATGCAACATCCAAAAAAATTCCATAATACATAAACATGCAACCAAGTGCCAACAATGCAAAGACAAGAGCCTCATAACAAAATAATAAATCACTAGCCAATATCATAAGTCACTCAAATCTGCCATAAACATAAATGAAACCACTACAACAAGGCTCATCAAGTTGCTAGAGCAAGGGAAATAACACAAACTCAATATCATGGCATATTAACAAGTTGAAGCAAACATACAACCTCTATGAGAAGACATGTCACTTGTTGGAGCATAAAACATCAATAAATAACCAAATCTGAAAATACTCGATACTAGAAAACATAAGGAAACCTCAATACAAGCCTCCAGTATCAAAATTGATTCGGAAAAGTCAGACCAAAATACTAACCAACAAAAACCCAAAAAAAATAAAGCAAAAATCAAGCAAAAATCTAGCAAAAATCTAGAAAAGTATGATGGAAAAGCCAAATAGTGATTTTGAAAATAAAATGACATAGACAACATTAAGACCAAAAAATACACTCAGTAGAGTCCCCCAGACTAAGGAAAATGAATGAAATAAATGGATTAACAAATCATTAGCTAAAATGAAAGATTTCTCAAAACAACCATTCATGGCTTCCTGGAAAACAAATCACAGAGAGTCATAGAGTCAAATACCAGACTCAAAAACACTCTCAAAAGAATCAAAATCTCAAATAAGGCTCAAGGATTAAGTACCAAGCCCAATAAACTCACAAAACAAAAGAAAAAGGCTTCTATGGAAATATGTATCCGATAATGCTAGATTGCAAAAAATCATAGAAATAAAAATAAACACACCTGGATTTCACAAATGCCAAAAGGGATCTCAAGGTAAAATCCAAAACTCAGATTTAAAATAGAAAACATCATATAGAGAACTTTCAACACCAAATCCCAATATTCCCATTGCCAACCATTCCCGACAATGCACACAACCAATAGAAAAAAAGTATTTTCCCCAGCTATAGTTTAAACCCTATAATATAAATCATATAAAATAAATTAAACATTTAACTATACAAATAATTATTTATCCCAAACTACCCATACGTAATCTTTTCTGCAAACATAGAGCATGCAAAATCATGAAGATGCATAATCGCACACCTTGCCTTAGTGTTACTGATATACGGATGCATAGCAAAACACCTACCCAAATCCTACAGCCAAGTCTCTGCCTCCATGCCACTGCTAGAACCATCAAAAGTAGGAGGACATGACCTCAAAAGATCTCTCATATGACTATCTTCACTTTCCTCCTGGTCCACCTCAACTCTTCTCTACCTAGGAGAATGTGAACGCTCTCTCTCTTGATAATCAGAATGATGAGACTCTTCCTATTGATTCTCCTCATGTCTCGGCCCTAAGTGACCAAGAAGCTCCTTAATCACATTCACCAACTACAGAACCACATCATTGCAATGTTGATTCTAGGACTGCTACTGCTCCTTATGACATTGGACTCTTCAAGGATGAGGATTCCATTAAGTACCCATGTGACGAACATGACCATGACCTCTACCTCTAGAAGGAATCTTGTCTAGCCAATACACAAAAAATGCTATAAGCTATCAACTAGGGAAACTAAAACAAGAAGATAACAAGCAGGGATATACCACTAGTCTATCCCATTCTAACAATCTATCATGTAGAATAAGTTCAAATAAAACTAGAGTACCTAGTGTATGAACATGGGCTCTCATATCATATGTAATCCCACCAAAATACCCTAGAGAATTAAAGAAAACTAACATAATAGAAGACATAATATTTTTTCTTAAAAACATCATCTAAGAAACATGTAACGACATCTACTCAGTATGAATTAAATAACTTTAACATAATATGCACATAGAAACATGAACATGTAACATAATCACATGAGCTAATTATGCAAGCGGAAATAAACACAACTTAAATTTCACTACCATCTCCCTAGGGTATCTCAACAACATCACTTACTCTACCAATCATAACCAATAACAACCCACCCATTCCTAAAAAAAACACGTAACATTTCCATTATTATTATTCCATGCACATATGAAATTTCCTTAATACCTTTCTAGCTATATATGCAATCACTTTATCATCCATATAATATGATATCGAAACTCAAAACAATACAATCTAATCCATTTGCCATTAAGGTTCATTTTAAGCTGCAATACGAAATGTTCCAAATCCCTTAACCATACATATGCTATATGTTGTCTTCCTTCTCTACCATGATAACTAATAGAAATATGAGATAATCTCAACATCATTTCTTGTCTTAACATTTAAATCATCATAATATAACCAAGATACTAAAGATACATCCACATTCTATTAACATGATTCTATTTCAATTCAACTAAAAGATAGATTACCATACATCTCATTATCCTCTTAACAAATCATAAGTCAACTCCTAAGGTAATATCAACCACTACCTATAAATAACCAGTATATCCAGAGCATAACTCTTTTACTACATGTTTCCAACTACAACTTTTACACGATAATCACATCACAAGTGGTGTGATATCAAATACATCCATCTACAACAATAATCATCCATAAGCTACAATGATAGAGGAACCGCGTCCATGCATGAAGAATCCAATGAAGACATCCCAATGGAAGAAGGCATCAACCACCCTACCATATGGAACCAAAGGAACCACCCTCGATGCTATGATATGACACAAGGTCCCAATATACACTCTATACATAGGCTGACTCCCAACAACCTAAGAGAATTCAAAAACATAATAACTCCAACAACATATAAGCATAAGCCAATCACAAGACAATTTCACAATAGAGAGGCAAACCAATAAGTAAAGGCATAGATACATATCATGGACAAGGACACATGTAGGAGTGGAGTGTCATCACATGCTATCCTCCAAATAGAAGGTACTACCCTAATAACAAGTCTTTGCATGCTATCCTCATATAGAAGGCATAACCCTGATAGACATGTGGAGTCATCTCAACTTATGAGAGATTCAAGGGAGATTGACTTGCCATCACAATGGCCTTCCCAATATTATCATAATACATCCTCCCTAGGATCAAGTCTTTAGGCTCACAACCATTATTATCTTGATTAGGTGAATCATATTTACCCATCGCATCTAATTAATTATTAATATTATCACTTGTTTACAATAAGAAAAACTTTCAATGTGCCCTGGTGGTCTAGAATCTAAGCATCCTTACTAGGAACTTCCTAGCAAGCTATCTCTCATGACCTCGATCATTACATGAAATTTCACTCCCACTATCATGCTCCAAAACAATAACAATTGTAGACACCTAAAATTAATATTCAATTAATTTAAGCCTGTCAACATAATTAATTGACTTAATTGTGTTATCCTTATTCTTCTCAATGTTAATTAAATATAATTTAATTAATTCTATCACTATTGTCCAATAATTAATTTATCAAATACATTAATTATTCCTTTATTCTTCTAAAGTCCCTCCAATAATTATTTCCTCTAAACCCTCTCAGTTAATTAATTCTAATTAATTAACTTAGTCATGTGATTCCTACACATCACTTTTCCTAATCCCACTCAACCTAATTAATCCTTCTAGAATCTCTCATAATCATGCTTATCATTATCCCTCAATTTTTAATTCCCACTCATGTCACATCAACATTGACTCTTTCAAAGAAATTCAAATTTCTTTGAATCCCTCAATGCATCCTTATTTTGGAATTTTTAATTCCTCATATCTGAAATTCAAATTTCTCCCCCCTTTTCCCAAGGAATTTTATATTCTTGTTTATTTTCCCAAGGCACCCTTCATCCATGCCTTCTATCTAAAATCAATCTCAACCCTTCATGATCAAATTAATCTTGTCCCTCCATTAGCCTTCTCCAATCTATAAATTGGAGCCTATTCTCCTCACAAATCATCCACTTCTCATCCATTGTCATGCTGCCTATTTCTTCTCTCGTCCTTTTCATAATCCTCTATCAAATCCATGCATCCTTAATATTTCAATCCAAATCCCATCCAACAATCCACTTACCTTGTTGAGCATTTGGAGATCATTCCACATCCATCAAGAAGGAGCCCATCCAATCAAGTTGAAGAGAGGTGCTATTCAACTTCACCGAAGGCTCAATCCGAGGAAGAGGTAAAATAACAAAGGTATAAAATGATCTTTTGATATTTTATGGTTTTCTTGTTTATTTCATTATCATTTTGATCATTTAACCTTTCATCCTATTTTCCCCTCTTCATTCTGGCATGCCCGGTGAGACCCACATCCCAAATTTAACAAAAAAATGAGTTTTTTGTGAAGGTTTCCCATAGGTTCACACTTCAGCGTGAGTACACGCGCATTGGTGCGACCATTATCTAGATCAGCGCGACCCCCTCGACTTCAGCGCGACTGCATCAAATTTCAAAACTTTTCTTGCATCTCACTATTCTTCAACACAACCACCTCAGCTTCAGCGCAACTGCCACACAAATCCGTGTATCTCCTCTTCTTCATTCTTTTTGTTCTTCTCACTTCTATCTTTTTTTTCAGTTGTCGCTTCAGTGCAACCGCTTTGTGATCAGCGCGAGTGTTTTGCTAAAAATTTAAATTTGAATATTTGGGCACTAACTCTAGTTGTTTTGACGCAAGCACCCGCACATCAGCCCGAGCGTGTGCTAATCAGCACGATTGTTATTTTTTTGTTTCTGTTATCTACTCTATTTAATACTAATATTTTTTCTATTAGCATGACCACTCGCACATTAGTGTGACTGTGTGCTAATCAACGCGACTACTCACACATTAGTGTCTATGTGCTAATCAGCGTGACCGCGGGAATAAATAAAAAAATCTCACCATATCTTCTTTATATTCACTCTTTTTTCCTCAAAACTTCACTAGATCCCCCGTAATTTCATTTTGTACATTTCCTTCCTTGAGGGCCTTATCCCAAATTCCATTTTTTGAAGCCCGAAATTCAACATTCCTCTGTTTTTAGGGTTTGCCATAACTTCTTCCAATTTTATCCAATCACCTCCAAATTTTTCTATATTGTCTATCTCCAATTTTTGCTTCTTTGTCCCTCTTGGACAATTTTTTTTCCATTCCTTCACCTCACCTCAAAAATCCCCACTTTATGCTTGCCTATTCCTTAGAAAGTGTCAAAACCCTAGTCAAACCCCATTTACCCATCAAAATTTCCTCCAAATCCACATTTGTCTTTAGTAGAAACATTTTTATCCTTGTTTTTCTACTCATTCCCAAAAAAATTTTAAAAAATAAATATTTTTGTCATTCTTTTGTCTTTTGTAGGACACTTGTTGAAGACTTCATTTTCAAACTACTAATCAAGTGGTTTTGCAGGTTGCCTAGGAGGTTCAAGCAAACATTGTGTCTTTTTTTTCTAACTAGGCACCTAGATCTAATTAGAAGGTAAATAAACCATTGTCCTTTGTGTTTTGTGAAATGCATAAAGGTAGGAGAGTATGCTCTCGTCTAGCTAGATGATCAGAAATCAAGACCCTCCAAGTTTTTCATGTTTGTTGCATGCTTACCCGTAGTGAGTATGCCCTCCCAAATTTCTCTTTGAGAAGGTAAAAGGGGAATGACCCAAATGATTACACCTAGACCTGGGGTTCCCAACTCACTATAATAAATAGGCCATTGATGATGAAAGGGTCAATGGTTGGGGCTATATGAGAGTTCACTCTCACATTGGGTGCTTAGTAGGATCCTAGAGATCTCAATCATGCTTGCATTACTACTAAGTTCTTGGTGCTTTGTTGGGCTATAGGCCTTAATTGCGCTTGCGTGACAGCAAAGGGTAGCTTCTAACGGGAAGCCATACTAAACACCTTGTGCATAGTGGCCGAAAACCTTCTAGTCATTGGTGCAGGAGGTCGGATATCTGAGGCCATGCATATTTTTACTGCCCTTAGTAGAGACACAAAGTTCACCATGAGGAGTTTTCATGGGAATTGATGCTTGGCTGCCCCAGAGAAGTGAGTGTCATGGAGGGGAGCCAGTGGGGTCAAGCATCTAAGTGTCTGCTCTGGGTAAACATAGCTGGAAAACCAATTGGCATCCATTGACTATTGTCCTTACTCGCCATAGGATATGTTGTGAAGGAGCATGAGTGTCTTTTAAGTCTATCTTCTTTTGACCATTTTGTTTTCTTTACTTGACATCTCTTGCCAAGTCCATCCCCCACAACCAATCAATCCTCCCTCTTTCCAAATTCCATCTTGCCATCATCAAATCTTTAATCCATTTCTATCTATCCAAGAAATTATCCAATCCTCAATCCACTTTCATCCATTCAAACAATCATCCTTCCTCAACTAATATTCATTCTTCCTCTAATCCAATCAAATCTCCAAAATTCTAATCAATCAAATCCATCCATCTTCCTAATCGTGTTATCCAATCCAACCAATGAACCAATCTAATCTAATCCAAATCCAATCAAGTCCTAATCCAAGGACCAATCCAAATCCAATCCAATCCAATCAAACCAATTCCTAATCCAATGACTAATCCAATACAATCAAAGCAAATCAAATCAAATCCAACCTAATCCAATCCACTTCAATCCAATCCAATCCAATCAAATCAAATCAAATCCAACCTAATCCAATCCAATCCAATCCAATTCAATCTAATTGAATCCAATTCATTCCAGTCCATTCAATCAATCAACCAACCCAATCCAATCAAGTCATAATCCAAGGACCAATCCAATCAAGTCCTAATCCAAGGACCAATCCAATGAAGCCAAGTCTTAATCCAAAGACCAATCCAATTAAACCAATTCCAATCCAAATCAAATCCAATCCAAATCTAATCAAATCTAATCCATGATCATTCCAAGCCAAGTCCTAATCCTCATCTTCATTTAACATCATTTTCATAATCTTTCCCCTCCAAAACATATTCATCCAATTCCAATCTAATCCTTCACTCTCAACATGACTACCCAAAATTTAAAATCTTGGTATGAGAAGATTCTCATAGAAATTCATGAACCTTCCTACCAATTTAATCCCATAATCTCCCACTCACCTATCATACCTTCATCCATCCCATCTCAATACATTACACCTAATCCCAATCTATACCATATCTCTTATCCTTCCTCTATCTTCAACAAGGCAAATCCATCTTATTCCCCATCCATATCTCCATATTATTCCTCATCCACATACTCCTCTAATCCAATATGTATACCTCCATCTCCCCCCCATTCTACATCCCAATCCCCATCCTTCTACAATGCATTCATTACCTCTACTCCCCATCCAAATCCTTTACTCCATAGTCCTCCAATCATTAATCCTATTTCCACAATCAATTATCCTAATCCTCCATCCAATTCCAATCCCAATCCTAATCCTCCATCCAATCCTAATCCTCCATCTAATCCTAATCCTCCAAAATCCATATTGTCCATGTCCTCCAAATCCATCCTCCATAATCTTATCCGAGACATGCTAGCAAAGGAGACAAAATCCTCACCTCAAAGCAAAGTGGCCAAGTATCCTCAAGTCCTCCATCCACCCCAATCACCTCTACCTCAAAACAAATCCCAATCCCCCACACTTCATGATACCCCCATTCCCCCATCTACTCACATCAAAGCTTCCATACCTTCCTCCATCACACAATACCCACAAATCCAAACATGCCAAAAGCTTATTCCAAAGCATGCTAGCATAGAAACCTCTCTATCTCACGATGCATCTCCCTCCACTCCATCTAATGATCCCATCTCCTCCACTTCCTCTCATGATCATATGATTCCTCTATTATTGCATGATCCTCTTCCATCTCATGATCCAATCACCCCTCCCACTCCATCTCATGATACCCTCCCTAGTCAAGATCAAAATATCCCTTCATCTTCATGTCATGATCCCAATCCATCTAAATATCCTAATCTTCCTTACACATCTCATCCCCCTCAAAATGGACTTGCATCTTGTTCCTAAAATAATAAGGGTCCTCAAGGTAATGCTCAAGATGTTGGTACATCCTCTATTCCTCATAAATCCAAATTTCCCTCATACAAATCAAAATGTTATCCCTCATCTTTCACATCCATTTCAGGACCCTATGTTTGAAAGTTAAACCCTTCATTTCTTCCATCCATTTTGGGCCCCTATATTTTGATGCACAGTCCTCCATCCCTTCCATCCATATTGGGTCCTTACATCCCTCCATCCACCACTCCATCACCTCAAATAATCACTAAGAAAGATCAACAAAGGCACACATCCTTGAATTCCTCCCAACACTCTCTTTCCACCATCCCATCCATAAAATTCATCAATCCTTCATCCTCATGCACCCATCCCATTGCTATTGGAAGGAATTTGGATGCCCAATCTAAAAAGCATAAAGCTCAGAATCTAGAAAAATCAAAGGACCAACATGTCCCCTCAAAACGACATGCTCAAAACAAAAGTATGATCCCAAAGAAAGAAAAATTAAAAAGGCCCCAAATGCCACAAAAGAAAAAATCAAAAACTATGTGGATTCCTAAAGAAGCAATGCATCCCAAAGTAAAATCAAAATTGGCATCCAAACTTGCTAATCCAAAATCTCCGTCCATTCATAAGTTCTCCAATCCACCATCTAACACTCCTCCATCTTCAAAATCCATTTTGGGTCCCTATGTCCCCAAATCCACCATCCCAACTCCATCATCCCCTTCTTCTATTTTGGGTTGTCATTTCCCAAAATCTACACTTCATCCCCCATCTAATTCAAAACACTCTTTCCCAGTACTCCACCACCCTTCAAGGTGTGTGCCAATGTTGATCTTCCACAAATTCTTCAAAACCCCATCCATTATCCACCATCCATTTTTAACAATCCCATTTCATTAGCCCAATCCTTTCCAAATCCTTATCTTCCATCCCCTATCCATTTCATCTCCCCAATTATTGTTACCAACATCTATGAGCATACCTCTAGTTCAAAGAAATACTAAGGGATACCATCTATGGAACTAGATGCTTGAGTCCTCCCTTCCTCCTTCACGCATTCACTATCTTCCATATCCAGTCATCCTTATCCTTCTCCATCCAAACTATTCCAAAAATTCAAAATAAAAATAAAAAACAGAAAAAAGTAAAGAAAAATCATTTCATCCAATGGTGAAAACCACTTCTTGTGGCACCTTGGGTAAGTACCATGATGAAAACTTGACAAACAAGCATCATGTGTAATCCCCTCATACCCTTGCACTCTACACTTAGGGGCAAGCTTCATTCACACAATCCTCCCATCCATCTCCATCTTATCTAAGTCCATTCTCCTTTCCTATCTTTGATTATGACTATCCTATCCATATCCTCCATCTCATATCCCTCATCCTATCAAAATGAATCCTCCATTCCTATCTTCTATCTTGATTATATAAGAGGCAAAACAATGTATATTAATTCATTATTTGGGGCATTCAATCCTTAATACTCTAACATCCATATCCATTACGCATTATCCTTCCACCTCATACATCTTTACCCACCATCCTTGCATCCTTAATTCCACTACCTCTAGTGTGGGGCATTGCACTCCTTTGCAACATAGTCTTTGGGTCTCCATCACCCCACCCTTCAGTCCTCCATATCATATACATATTCATCCACTCCATCCATGTGTCTCCTATCCAAACAATAACTCCCTCCTTCCATTCATCCATCCTCTTACTAATCCTTGGATCTCCCTTGTCGTTGGTTCCATTCAATCAAATCCTATCCACCAATCCACCCCATCCAATCTAATTTCTAATCCAATCATATTCTCCATCTCTTCCAATTTAATCAATAATCCCATCCTCAATCGAATCTTACTCAATCATCCATCCCCCTTTTTCATCATATCTGATCATTTATCCTTCCTCCACTCCTATCCAATCCATCAAACTGAGCTTTCCCCATCTACCTAAGTATAGCATAGAGAAACAACTGGTCAATGGTTGAAACTACTAGGACAATGTTGATACAAGGAGGTGTAGTGAAAACATTTTGGAAAGAAGCTATAAGTACAACTGTCTACACAATGAAATGAGTTTTGGTGAAAAAAGGTAAGGACAAGACCCCTTATGAAAACTGGTATGGGAGATCACCTAATGTTAGCTATTTTAAGATATTTGGAAGCAAATGTTTTATTAAAAGAGGTAATTACACAATCCTATAAATACTTCAACAACTGGACATGGAGAATTGTTGAGAGTGTCGATGTTCGTGTAGATGAATGTCCTAAAGTCTCAGAAGGAACCAGTTTAGACAAAAAGGATGAAGATCCTTGCATTTTTCTTTTGGATCCTGAAACTGTTAAATCAAAAACCAGTAAAGAAAATCATGATGTACTTGTTCAATTGGAACAAATAAATTCAGAAAAAAGATGATAATGAAGAAGTTGAACCTGAAGAGAATGATCATGTTATTCCTAGGTATGTGAGACTGAATCACAGTCTTCAATAGATTATTAGGGATAAGGATGCTTGAATACCTACTAGAAGGAGAATAAGAGAGAACTCTTGCATTATCTCCATCTTTGAACCTATAAGTGCTAAGGATGCATTTGGTGATGAACATTGGGTTAAAGCTATGGAGGAGGAATTGGATCAAATTGAGAAGAACAACACTTGGACTCTAGTACCCCGACCGATAAACAAGAATGTTATAGGTACTAAATGGGTGTTCAGAAACAAGTTAAATGAAGATGGTGTTGTAGTTCGCAACAAGGCAAGATTAGTCTACAAAGGTTATGTGCAAGAAGAAGGAGAAGATTATGGAGAAACTTTTGCACCAATAGAAATACTGGAAGGTGTTAGAACTTTACTTGCATTTGAATCTCATAAGAAGTTCAAGGTATCCCAGATAGATGTTAAGTCTGTAGTTTTGAATGGGATATTGGAAGAAGAGGTTTATATAGAGCATCCTAATGGTTATGCATTGACAGATAAGGAAGACATGGTATGCAGATTGCATAAAGCTTTGTATGGATTAAGGCAGGCACCCAAAGCATGGCATGAATGGCTTCATACACATATGATGAAGATAGGCTTTTCTAGAACCAATGATGACAACAATATTTATCTCAAGTCTAAAGGAGATGAAATACTGGTCAGTGAAGTATTTGTTGCTAACATTATATTTGGAGGTAATGATGACATGAGCAATAGTTTTTGCAGATAAAATGTAGAATGATTTTGAGATGTCATTAGTAGGGGAAATAAAAAATTTCATAGGCTTGTAGATATCTTTACCTAACCTCTCCCTAAGATCACTTTTGAGTATCTTAGAAGTCAACTGGGGGTTGTCCCTCTTCATGAAGTTAGTTGAGCATGATGCTGATTGCATCAGTCCCTAAATTAGTTGTAGAATCTTACATGGATTGATGAAGAAATGGATATATTCCACAGGGGGAGCATCAAGTTGTAGTATGTTGTTGATGCACAGTGAGATAAGAATTACATGTTTTTACTTTCACTTTGGCATTGTTGTCAAAGGGCGAGAAGAATTATGTGATTGAGGAGAAGAATTATGTGTCTAATTAGGGAAACCAGCGGTAGGATAAAGACAGACAGAGCAAGGTGAATACTTGGTAGCGTAAACCAGGATACCTATTCACCAATCTCAGAAGCAGTCAGAGGCATTGATATTTTTATTGCCATCAATGCTAAAGGAGGTGATTGTTGGAATTTTTAGTTTGTTGGAATTTTCCATATAGATTGCATTAATGATATGTTGTCATTGATGTCAATTGAACCAGTAATGGTATTTATGTTATTGTTGATATTGTTGTTTTTTATATTGGCTAGTAACTAGTAGGAAGAGCTTTGTGGAAGATGTTGTAAACTGGTATGTTAAGTTTGTGAGTTGAACCGGTAAACCAGTGTAAAGGGTTAAACCTTTCTATGCAATATAACCAGTAAACCCTACCTGTTGTTTTTATTAAACCCTAACTGATCAAGTTTGTTGGTTTATTATCTGATGAGTGGTAATGATGGAGACACATGTGATCATTGTATGAGGATAAGTTCAGATTGTTTTGGTGCATTTGTTTGATGTCTTGGGAAGGAGAAAAGTGGATTGCATCTAAGGCATAGCGTGTGATGAGTTACAAAGTCCGATGAAGTGGTGATCAGTGAGCGGTTGGAATTTTCTTGAAGAATGTGAAGAGATTGTTATGATTTCTAACAAACAAGATTGTACCGACTTGTTTGTAATCTCAATGATGAGAATTGGGTTTTTATTGTGTTACCAACCTAATTGTTTTGTATTCAAGGGTGATGAAGTTGTTTGTAAAAGTTGTTGGCAAGATTGGTAGAAACCTGTTGAGTGTGTACTTGCCTAACCGGTGAATGGATCTACACTTTGGGTAAAGGCAAATTGAAGCTTAAAAGGATCTGATTAAGAAAATGTAGTGCTATTCAGATAGATCAAGAAAACATGTTGTTTTCTAACAATTATAGCAAAAGTGAAATCCCTTAACTGGGTAAGCTCTAACAAGCTTGGTTACTTATTAAATCCTCTAACAAGGTGGTCCATTATCTTGGATTCTTAAATCCTTAGGCAAGGTTACTCCTAACAGGTTATTGTGCTTTTTATCAAGACATATTTGTAAATCCCTTAACTGGGTGATTCCTAAGCGAAATTAGTTCTTAATAGGACTTATTGTAAAGCTTTAACAGGCTTGGCTCCTAATAGGGAAAACTTTAGAAGAGTTCAGATAGATATCCTTGTGAGTCTCATCTCACTATGGTTTTTACCTATTTGGCTTTTCCATGTATAAATATTTGTGTCAAGTGGTGATTTTTTTTGTGGTTATTGTTATGTCCCGGAGACAACTGAGAGGGGGGGGGGGGGGGGTGAATCAGTTGTCCAATAAATTCAACCAAAATTAACTTAACCAAAACTTAATGCTTAATGCTTGAAACCAAAATTTATGTCGGTAGATAGTTTTATCATTTAATTGCAGTACCAGTAAAGATTAATGCATGAAACAGAAAGATAACAACATCCACAACACATAACAAAAATATTTATACGTGGAAACCTTGTAAGGGGAAAAACCATGGTGGGAAGTCTTACCCATAATCAAATGATACTACTGCAAATAGTATATGAGTACAATATGGATTCTGCACATGCCAAGAGGCCAGCTACCTAGAGCTCACTGCTCAATCACAAAATGAGAGTCACGCTGACTACAATTGGATGGTTAAATCCAATGATAATGTACTTCTTAAAATAGCATCTTCATATGCTAGATTTAGTACTAGTTTAGTTATGATTACCTTCACAAAAACCTTCCTTCAACCTTCAAATGATGTCTGCATGTATAGCTCTACTTATGTTCATATATACCTTATTACAAGTCTTTTTCTAATCGCATATCAATCTCACAAATGAGATCTTACATTTATACCATAACCTAAGACCAATTGAATAGGTCGGCCCACTAAAAGATATTACAATAAAATCAATTACAAATAAATCATTATGCGATGCATGATGTTGGCTCAATGCATTTACAATAATAATAAATCATCTCCATAATGTGTCATGCTGATCTGGAATAGATATGCATGTCGATGTATATCCTAGACCTATTTGCTGGTAACAACAAATATGCAAACCCAAATAAACAAATAACCAAATCGCCAAAACCAAGTAATCAAATAATGTCTTCGACATAACCAAGTAGTCTCCAAGTCATTCCAAGTGCTAGTGAACAATATAATCTATTGGTGAACCATATACCGATGATTGTGCATAAGTCTCTGACTTGCCAGTGAACATAACCAAAGATCTTCAAGTGCTGATAAGTGTTGACAAGTGATGACAGGTGTTGACATCAATGACAAAACCATATCAACATATCCAAAATACCAATAGTTATGATCTTATTTGTTGATTTGATTAACTTCTGATAAGGCATGATAACTAGAATCTTTGAGAGATGAATATGTTGAGATATGATTAAGCATTGTTGATGTTTACGAAGATTGAAATTGTTTTATTTTTAAGTTGTCATAATAGTCAAACCGGTTGATATCAAGTATTATTATGAATATTGATCTTAACTGTGATAATTTTACTTTGTGTGATTGAATTTGAGTTTGGGAACATTGTATCTTTTTCAGTATACTAATTCACCCCCCCTCTCTTAGTATTCTACCAGATACTTATTCTTTCATCATACCATCAAGATTGAATCACTCAGAAGATCAGATCATTGGGGATAAGAACAATGGAATGATGACAAGAAGATTGACAAATAATGAGGTATGTATAATATCTCAAGTTGAACCAGTATCAGTAATTGAAGCATGCAAAGATAAATGTTGTTTGAAAGCTATGCATGAAGAATTAGATCAGATTGAGAAGAATAACACATGGACTTTAGTTCCCCTACCTAAAAATAAGAATGTCATTGGAACTAAATGGTTTTTTAAGAATAAATTGAATGAAGATGGTCAAGATGTAAGGAACAAGGCTATATTGGTTTGTAAAGGATATTCTTAGAAGGAAGGAATTGATTATGGTGAGGCTTTTGAACATTTAGCTAGGATTGAAGCTGTAAGATTATTTCTTGCCTATTATGCCCATAAGAACTACAAGGTTTATCAAATGGATGTTAAGTGTGCATTTTTTAATGGGGATCTTGATGAGGAATTTTATATTGAGCAACCTAATGGTTTTTCACTTTCAAATGATACAAACATGGTTTCTAGGTTAAGGAAAGCTTTATATGGATTGAAATAGGCACCTAGATCTTGGTATGCAATCTTGGATATATATGTTTTGAAGCTTAGTTTTACTAAGGGTAATGTTGACCATAATTTATATTATAAGGTCATTGATGATGATATATTGATTATTGAAGTATTTGTTGATGATATCATTTTTGAAGGTGAAGATAAGTTATGCATAGAATTTTCTAAGAATATGGGGAAGGAATTTGAAATGTCTATGATTGGGGAAATAAAAAATTTCTTAGGTTTATAGATTACTCAAACTGGTAAATGTATTTTCATCTGTCAAACTAAGTATGCTAGGGAATTGTTGAAGAAATTTTGCATGAGAGATTCTAAACCGGTAAGTACTCCTATGGTTACAAGTGAGAAATTGACAAGGAAAGATGTTTTTGTACTGGAAAATCCTACAAGATACAAATCTATGTTTGGAGATCTTCTTTATTTGACTCAGACTAGGCCTGATATAATGAATGTTGTTTGTATTGCATCTAGATATCAGAGTGATCCTAGTGTTGCCATCGATTCCAAAGGGGAAGATTGTTGGCGATTTGGAATAATTGATTATGTGATGCATTGATTTTTTGTCATTGATGTCAACAATAGTTGTTTTGGATGCTTTATTGGCACCCTTCTTGTCCTGGTAGGTTGTGTGGTTTCTAGTTGGTTTGGATATAGTATGATTCAGTATGCTCTTGTTTGTTTTAGTTATGGAATTATCTTATTCATGCTACTCATGTTCATATTCAGTCAGTTGGTTTTAGTTTGGTGATCGGATGTTATCCTATTTGCTTGAAAGCTTGGTTTGTGGTTCTCGTGAGGGTTTCACCGAAAGGTCTTTGTTGAAGATCTTTGATGATATGCATAAGTGGTGTTGGTGTAGCTTTTGGTATGGATTCAGGATGCTGATAGTGATCATGTTAGATACTTGGCGGATTGGGTCATTGCTTTAGCGTGTGGACCTATATTGGGTCTCAGTTGATCTAGGTTACAGATTGGATTAATGTAAAATGTGAATTGGACCTCTTGATGTGTTTTTGGGATGTCTTATGAGTTGGATATTACTTGTTTGGTCTAAGGGAAACCTTTTTTGTAATTATATAATTTGTTTATTGTCTAGTGGCCGACCTAATTGTTTATGGTTGAGGGTTTATACGTATATGATGTAAGATCTCATTGTATATCATTAGGATATAGGAAAGGGATATGGATATGTAATGTGAAAATAATGTAATATCATTTAGATAGAGGATTTGGTCAATCATTGAAAATAATGTAATATCATTCAGATAGAGTTTTTAGTCCTCTGGTATTGATTTTAACTGAAACTGTACTCAGGCATAGCAGATGCCCTCTTTGTAGTTCATTCATTCTTCCGCATTATAGTCTGGATTTCTATGTAGTCAATGAGACTCCTTTTGTGATGAGCACTGTGCTCTAGGTTGTTGGCCTTCCTACAAGTGAAATTCTCTCAATTGTAATTCACATACTTACTATAGAAATATTATTTGAATGTGGATAGGCTTGTCACCGTGTTTTTTCTCTTTACTAGGTTTTCCACGTATAAATCTTGGTGTCATATGGATGGTATTTATTCTCTGATCATTGTTTATACTTAGTTGGTTTAACTGATATTTTGGTATTTGGTTTAAGCATTACGGTATTAATATTTTGGGTTCTAGTATTAAAGTTTTAAATGCTAAATGTTCTGGTAATTGGTGACAACTGATTCACCACCCCCTCTTAGTTATCTTCCAGTTATTTGAACTGTCTAACCAACCTTGAATGTGACCAAATAAATGAAGGTCCTTATCAAGTAAATGTTTCTCAATAATATATAGTACTTGGTTGACCAAATAGTTGGTCTAAAAAAATAAGGAAAATCAACACCATCATCATCCCAATCCTTGCAATCTAGATAAGGCCTCCATATAATTTTATCCATACATTAAAATGTGTCAGCACTATTGAAGCTTACCCTGCTTAGGTTGTGATGTAATCTCACTATATATGTAGACATGTAGATACCTCCAACCTCTGAATCTCATGCATACTAGTCTAGTGACAATTGCATGCTCCCATACCCAAATATGTAGTAAAGTAACCCTTATAAAGAGGCTCGATCCTCCTAGGTATACAAATGGATGAAAATCATGATACAAGTGGGCCAACAAACATGAACCCCATGAAAATAAAGTCCCATCCATGATCATATACTCCAATGTGTGTCACCAACTTGCTAAAATCTCATTAGACTACAAGTCAATATATATGTGTCTATCAATAACACATGTCGCAACTAATGGGAGTTGAGCATAGTATGTAACCATCTCTCTCCAACTCACTCTCCTCATCTAATATACATATCATCATATTTGAATGCCCATCACAAAATATCCTCATCCCCTAATCAATAATCAAGAACCAAATCATTGATAATAAAGATCCTAAGAATCCACCAAACATCCTCTAATATAACTAACATCTCTTCAGCATGCAAATGAAATGAATAGTGCTTAGAATGTCATCTCTTTGCAAGCACAACTAACATCCCAAGGTTATCCCTAATCTAAATCATAGAGGTTACATGCCACAATCATGTAGAACTAAGTATTCCATGATTTATCTCTAACAATTTAGGCTGCATGCACTAAGGGGGAGAATGTCTCTGAAGGAGACATCAAAATAGGTAAGTTAGCCTAAAATCAAAATAATCACTGCGTCAACTAATCCAACATTATGGTACCATAACTATCAATTAATCAACCAATTAAAATTGATCAACTACCCAATTCTATCAATTGTCGAGTTATACCTATATACTATGCATTTCTATCAAATGTGCAACTTTAATTATCATATACGCAGGATCCCCTATCATATGCTCAAATTCATCATTTGTATAGAAAAAGCATACTAATTCATAGAAAGACAAAAATAAACATAGTTTTATCTTTTTTAATAAATGCACAAAAAAACTTATCATATGCACAACTTTAACAAATGTGTTGCAATATAGTACATATACATAACTTTGCACACCAAGTACCCAAATTATGGCACCATACGTACATAATTAGTCTACTTGTTTCTTTTCTTATATTTTTTCATATCCTATTAATGGTGAATTAATGACAACCTAGTAACCTAATCAATAGAGACATATCAGCTCATTGTAGTCCTTTGGCCACTAGAATTAATAGACCTACACATATCGATGATGTGTCACTAGAATCCCTATCATTTTTGCTCTTACAATACTCTATTCTAAAATATTAAAGATCAAGGATGTAAATGAGTATAATTGAACCCCAAGGTCTCATATATATTTTTTGAACTATAAATGCTCATGCTTGATCATCATGGCTGGCTAAACCTTGACCACCCTATTCTAACTATGCTTTTTCCTAGATTTACTCAGCTTTCTACTCTTGGATCGCCTAATCATTCTACTTCTTCCTATCAAGAGATTTACCATTTTTTTCCCTCTATTCTCTTGAGGGGATATACTACCTCCCACACTAGCACCTTATATGGCATGTACCATTTTAATTTTAATTTTTTGAAGCAAAATGATAAATGACATTGTCTCAAACAGGGGAAAAATGTAGACACCTAAAAAAATTGTCACTAATTATTCCTCCAAATTAATTAAGTAATTTTATTATTTAATTAAGCCAACATTACTCTTTAATAAAATCAAATTTTATTCCTTTTCTCATAATTAAATAATTTTTAATTATTCTTTAATTAAACGATTTTTATTATTTAATTAATTTATTCTTACACAATAGTTAAATAACCTTTATTATATAATTATTTAATTATTTTTTCTTACTTTCTCACTAATTAAATGATTTTTATTATTTAATTAATTAAATCTATTATAATTAAATTAATTCTTTAATTTATTTATTTATTCACTTTAAAAAAAAATTTCTTCCAATAAGATTTTATTTAGATCTCTTTGTCATGCACATGAATTAAATAATATATTTATTTAATTCCTTTTTCCATTCCTCTCACATGCTAAATTAAATAATTTCTCAATTATTTGATGCTAATCAAGTATTCATTTCCAGTTCTTTGACTCACTCTCACTCTATGTTCAACTGACCAATCAATTATATCTAACTCCTTTCAATCAATTCACTTTGTAATTGTCTCAATTAAGTCTTCTTCTCATTGAAAATTCCTTCCACTTCTTAATCTGAGTCATTCATTCATCTATTTACCTCTCAATCTCAATCATAGACTATCTCAAGGGTTTTTATAAAAGAAACCTTTCTCTCTAATTTTGACATTCACATTTGAGTCTACATTTATTATGTTGAATATTTATTACTTTTCTTATCATTGCATTATCAATCAACCAAACTCTATTTTATTTATGTCATTATTGTGCTAAGTGCTAAAGGCTAAGAGGAAAGACATCAAATTTGTAAGATCTTGAAAGGATAGGAGAACAATGGAGTCAAGCATGTCATGAATGTGGAGTTATCATTTGGTTTAGTCTTTTTTTTTTTGTTATGATTTAATACTTCATCTGTATGGTTGAAAAGGATTTTCTAGATCATAGACTAGTGGTTCTATCATTTAGGGTTTGTAGATAGGTTCAAATATTCATGCAGACTATAATATTGACAAGATATTGTTGTCTATTGGAAGATGTGAAAAAAATGGATTTATTGAGAAGGTTCTATAAACTTTCAAGAAAATGCAATTGGTCCACCTTTTATCATTATGTGTGCATGGTTCACCTTCTTTCCTATGTTGCTTGATGAGGGGAAATCATTGCACTTTTTATTATAGTTTATATTTTATGGTTTTATGAATCTTCAGACTAATATGCCTAGCGGCATACCTTATTGCATACATGTTTGTTTTGATTTCAGTTCTTTTATAGCTTCGAAATTGAGATTAATTTACTTTGGTTCTTTTTGGTAGAGATGTTAAGTTTCAACATTTGGTAATTTTTGTCTAGTAATTAGCATTAGATTTGAAGTTGAAGGTTATTGTTAGGAGAAGTAATAATTAGTTTTACATTTTTGTTTGGACAGTGTAATTGTTTTAGATTAGATTGGTAATAGCATGGTTAATGAGATGGTTAGTTTAAAGGTGAAAATGGAAGCAAAATTGTTGTTAAGTCAGATCATGGATTTAGGTGCTATGTTTTTTTTTTGGAAGCCTAATTGGACTCAAATTCTACAAGCTTGATTAGTTTTACATTTAGCACTTAATCTAGATTCAAATTACTAGACTTAGAAGTAGTTTCAAACTTTCTAGGGAACTCCATGATTCCATCTTAATTTGGTTCTGGTACATTTTTGTTGTCAAACTTGAGTCTTCTTAGAAATAAGTTATTTAGAAATCTATATTTTAGTTTGATTGATAGTCAAGACTGAGAGCTCCTAATAACTCCTAACTGACTCCTAATGGAATTTGAACCAACCATTAGTCACTGGTGTATAGTACAAAACTCCCCAAAATCGTACCATAGAGAACCCTATTCACAGACAGCTTTAGACACACCCTGATTAGATACTGAGATAAACTAAATGGTGTGAGTTGACAAAGAAATGGCCTTTACCACCATTTTTTGTACCATTTCTAGGGAACACAAGATCTAGCTATTGCAGTTGGAACTTAGGTGTCGATAAGCAAAGTAGAAATAGTTGATGAGAAGAGCAAGAGACAAATTTGGAAGATTCCTTCCAAGAGAACATCAACCTAACCTAATGTTTGAAGAATTTGAGAATCAAGAAAAACATAAACAAAAAAAATGGGTGACCGAGTAGAGAATGAAGATCCCCCACCAAATAGGATGTTTTCATATCCTATCAATCCAAGTGTAGGGGATCATGAACCTCCCATGAAAAAAATATCACCCTCTATTTTTGCAATCAATCTTTATGACAGGAATAGATGATGAGTCAAAAGAGGCTTTGAATTTAATGGGTAAAGGTGACATTAACAAAGTCCATTTAGATCAGGTCATTGACATTTGGAGGAAATACTCTAGGACAAGAGTGGGATCTATGAACTCCAGGAAAAAAAAGCATTGAGACCTGATGTGTTACAAGTTATGGAGGAAATAGAAAATTTGAAAATAGATATTTTACTCCATTTAAAAACTCAAGGTGATAAGAAGACTACAAAACCTTTGATCATTTATTGTTCAAAATGTAGAGGTAAACATTTATTAATAGAGCATCCATTAAATAAAATTGACCTGTGTGAAATCTGTGAAAATAATCATATAACTAGTGCTTGTAATCTCTTAGTGGAGATTAAAAATAATTTGAAAATGCCTCAAGTGATTGAAGAAGAACTTAATTATGTGGGAGAAATATCATAGAAACCTAGATTCAATTCTTATGCAAGACAATACGATCCATGTAACAATTGAAACCAATGAAATCCTCCTTTTCAAATGGAACCACCTACTACAACTTGGGGACCTATTGAATGGGTTAACCCATAGTGGAATCAACCCTAGTGGAACTAGCCACAATGGAACCAATCATGGTAACAAAATCAATGGTAGCCTAATTGTCAACCTGATGGACTTGTAAAGCATTGAGAGGGGGGGGTGAATCAATTACACCAAAAATAGTACTACTTTAAACACTGTCTGGTAGATATACTTAACAAGTTTGTTAAACACTATGCATGCAATCCAAAATGATATAAAATCATCCACAATAAGTAAAACATCCACCATAACACAAGTTTTTATACATGGAAAGCCCAAATGGGAAAAACCATGGTGAGATGGATCTCACAAGTTAACAATCTGTAGTCATAGATAACTAACCGGTTAGGGTCTACCAAAAGTTACTCTGCTAGGAGAGAATCCTATTAAAGATGCCAAAGGTTAGATAAAAGCTATACCATGTTAAAGGTAGTACCCTGTTAGGAGTAACCTTGGTAGAGGATTTCTAAATCCAAACTAATGGATCACTTAGTTACAGGATTTGTACAATGAAGCTTGTTAGATCTTACCCGGCTAGTGGATTTGACTATTGCAGTGATTAGAAAACAACAGATGGTGTGATCTAGTAGTAGAACAAATTTCTTGAATAGATCCTCTTCTACAAACTCAAAACTTCATTACCAACATACGCTACAACTTAACACTTCTGCCTTCACATCAAAACATCACATATCATATCTCATTTTCCCATACAAAATAATTCATTGTGATGTTAATATATAGACATTTAGATTTCACATCAGCCTTGAGAAATCATATCACAATTTCCTAGGTGCAATGTATCTAGTTAAACAATCATAACTCATCACAAAAATACTGCCAAAATTTATTAGTGAGGACAACTCATCACATAATCAACGAATATTGGTTGGACCAACAATACCGTTTGGAGTTAAACATATAAACCATTTGCCCTTCGATGCTCCTTGGATAATCTCTGCTAGATCTTCAGGTTGATGTCAAGTTATGAATATCCATATATATAAATATATACACATCAGTTGACTCCATGCATATACCAATTGTCACCATGTACCGGTTTGATATAAACCTTCTAGTATACCGGTTGCAATATAAATAACTTTGAAGTCACACCGACAGAAAATGTGAACATATGTGTGTGTATGTGTTACATCAATGACAACATATAAATCATTACAATAATCATCAAGCTAGGAATCTCCCCCTTCGTCATTGATGACAACACTTAGAAAATTTTATAGCAATACCACTAAGTGTGCTTACAAAAATTTGTACACATAAAGTACACATATATTTCTACTCTTACTCCTACTCCCCCTTACTACATACAACATACAAAATTTTCAAAATACACATACATATTTCTACTCTCCCTTTGACAACAATGCCAAATTGAAAATAAAAATACATATATATAGATAAATTTGTATCAAAATGTTTTACGTATACAAAAACTTGAAAATCTGAATCAAGATGTATGTAGTGCAATCCTTAGAAAAATGTCACTAAAGTTACTCTTCAATTGACAAAAAGCATGTTCCCATGTCTCCAATAAGTTCTCAGTGATCTCAATTGTGGTCATAATCTGAGTACAAAACTCTTCCGTGGAATAAAGTGTACATGCCTCTAGAGTAGCCAAAATTACCTCTGCATCCTTGTAGGCTCTTTGCAAGATGTCCACTTGGGGTCTGAGTAGATTCTTCAACTCCTTAGGGATCAAAGTCTTTTTTCCTTCTCAAAATCATAGTTATCTAACTTGTTTTGCAAATCATCCACCGATTTGCCAAAAGCAAAAATAGAATCTTGTAGTGGTACATATGCATTGCATATCTTCTCTAGTTCTTGCTCAGTTTCAATTCACTAGTTGTTGATATCAAAATAAAATAATCAAACATTAGAAGTAGATGCAAGGATTTTCCCCCCTGTTTCAATAGCTTTTCTTAATAAATCCTTATTAAGAGATAGAGCAATCTTACCTGTATCAATCTCTTTCATTAGCTTCTCTCCATGCTTCTTCATGTAGCTCTTCTCAACATAAGTTTGCGCTGCTTCCTCTAGGGTCTTAAGTTGATCAAATGCATCAGCAACCAACAGACAAAGTTTGCCATAAGAGTTGACAAATACCCTATAGCAGTTTCCGGTAGAAGACTTGTCAAAGCATCCATAACATTCTGAATAGTTTCTACTTCCATTCTCTACTCTTTAAGTCTCTTCTTTTGTGCCCTATATTTCATGACATATGCAATCTTCATCATTTTTTATGCACTCATATTATCAACAATTATAGGCCCTGAAATGCCTAATGAGTCATCATCATCTTCATCAATCTGTTGAATGACTAATGTTCTGAATGGTTCAGAAGATTTAACCTTATCAATCTTCTCTTTCTCTTGTCCTATCTCTATCTCTTGCTCAAAAATATGTGTATCAACCTTTTCAACAGATTCCTTGTGAGTGGTTTGTGAAACTGGTGGGGATTGGGGTCTCACTGATTGATCTTTTGTCAATTGAACATCCACTCCTGGTTGAGTTGTCAGTATCTCAACTGTAGTAACCTATGAATCTGAAATTCCCGGTGGCTGCATATCAGGTGCAATCACATCTCCAGATAAATCTATTGCATCCTAAATATCATCAACAAGTATGGCTCGTTGGGAAGAGGTGTCATCCTTCTTCCTGATAGGATAGACAACATCAGCTCGTACAATTTCTTCCTCATCCATTTCTAGTCGATCAATAGTCTCTTGCTCATCTTTGGAAGAATGACTAAGATCTTGCATCTGTTGGATATTACGGGTAGTTTGATGAGTCTCAATTTCAACAGGTTGAACCTTTCCACTAAGTAGCTTCAATCTTCATGACTTAAAATAAAATTGGGTTTTATACTAATCAAGCAATTTGAGTATATCATCCTTTGATAAATTAGGAAAATTTTACACAAATACTTCATCAATAATTTATTTTTCTTTCGTCATAGCTTCCTTCCATTTATTGAAAAGAATAGAATATAAAAAAATCATAAATATCTTTTTCAAGATCATGAGGCAATCTAATGTAATGACACAAATAACCGATTACCTTTTGAACAATTTGTTCCTTCTGATCTCCTTTGAATGAATCAAAATATTTTTTGACATTGTCAAATCTGTTTTCTTCTAATGTCTTTACCGGTTTCTCAAAAGTAGTCTCAGGCTTGTAAGTTAAGACATTAATAGGCACAGTTGCCTTTGGCACTTCTTTTACTGATTTGGCCACTTTAACAATTGATTTCATTTTCTTTGGTTCCTCCTCACTATCAGTACTTTGAGATTCTACTTGCAACATCAGTTTTTGACCTCTCTTCCTTGATGCAGTCTACTTTGTTGGGACCCTAAAATTTTCAAATTTTAGAGTTCCAGTTTTGATGCACAGAAAAATATTTCTAAATTCAATCATGTGCAATGCCTATAATCTAGTAGGGTTCTTTCATTTCAAACTCTTAGATACCAGGTTTGATGCATCGAGTTTCAGGTATGTATGTAGTTGCAAATGCGAATGGATTCCAGGTACACCTTTTTGAATCACAATTTCTTGTCATATACCATTATCTTGTCAAGCTTATATTATCTCTACATTTTGTATATATCTAGGAGCTTTCGTTTCAAGTTTTGAGTTCTCACGATATCATTTAATAAGTTTTCTAGCAATGATCCAGATGTAGTTTACTTAATTTTTTCAATTGTGAGATAACTTTTTAACAAAGTTCTTACATTTGAACATTATTCAATGTCTTTCTTGACTCTTGTATGAAATGAGTGAAATTTACAAAAATGAGAGTTGTCAACTTTGGTGATTAAAATATTAGTGCTCATGAATGATCCTGGGAAACCGGTTAGTGAAACATTTGTTGGTATATGAGACTATTCTCTTGTGTGATCTAATGAAAATCAGAGAAGTTCTGACATGCTTTTTAATTGTTTTTAACTGATCCTGGCATAAAAATGCATCATAAAAAAGTTTCAAATTTGCAAAATCGGAAGGCAACCCACCTAATATTTTTATGCCAAATGTTTCCATTTTCAATTTTGGAAAGATCGAAGTTCATTTGATATATTAATTTAAAATTTTATGTTGTTTATGACTAGCTCCGATAGGCCAGTTTACTAAGCAAGTACCAAAATTTGGCGAGTTAATTAAAATTTGAAATAAAACCCATGTTTTGTTTAAATTATCATAACTTTTGGACAAGTTTCATCGTAATCGGATGCCTGGTTAGTCAACAATGAAATTACACCAGAATGAGCCGCAAGAAAAATTATATTTTTTTACTTTTTTGCATAATTTGAAGCAGTTTGCAAAAGTAAATACCGAGTTTATCTATTGATGCTAATTATGTTGTTCATGTTGGGGCTATAAATGGATCTATTGTTGTAGGATTTGGCTTTGGATCAGCCACTAATGCAAAAGACATCATATGGCCTTGTTCTCGAGACCATGTCACATATGCCTAGCTTTACAAGTATTGGAGCGAACTCTCATCATATTTTCAATAGGAGCTATTACATATTGATAAAAAAATTTGTTTGAACAATTGTGAAGAGCCAATATTGTTCACATTGCAATGGATTTCTCATATCCATCTATTAATACCAATGACAATGGTGAAAAGCTGGCAAAGTTGTATGATATATTATGAATGACTGGATCTAATATAGGAGAGGTATAGGCATCAAAATCTAGGCTCGTTTAGGGTGCACAAAAGATATGCAGAGGAAAATTTTGATGCTTTTGAGGTTGGATATAAGAAAAAATGGCGAAATTGTGAAGTTGTATAAGGAAAACCGATCATCTTTCATAGTGAATTTTCTAGAAGGATAATGGTTTTGAAATACTACCAAGGTCATGATGGCAAGAATGTGGTGCTCAATCAAAGCCTCTTCACTCAATTACCAAGCTTTGGGAACAATCATGTTGGGTATTTTGGAGCAGACGTCAATCATCTAGGCAAGCAAGATGAAAGAAGCCCGTCAATTGTTGTTGTGATAATGAGCATCATCTGGCCCTATTCCAACTATTACGTCTTCCAAATTCGATAGTAGAAACACTGTCACAAAATAATTTCATAGCTGGGAGACATGTGTAAATAATTGTTGTAGAAGTATAAGGATAATAAGAAGAGGGACGTCGGGCTTCCACCATGAAAGATTGCTCGCGTACAGGTTGTGCGAGCGGCTGAGCTAGGGTTTTGAAGCCCTAGCTTGTGGGCACTATTGCAGCTGGTGCAGAGGGGAAGGGAAGTGAAGAGAGTCGGGGGAGAGTGGTGGGGGGTGCAGTTGGGGGTGGTGGGGCTTCCTCGCTGGTTGTCGATGGGTGGTTTGGGCTGTGGGGTGTTGGGGTTCAGGCTACTGCAGGTAGTGGGTTCCCTGTGGGTCTCCCATGGGGTTGGGGGGGTTTGGTTGGCTGCTTTGGAGGAGAAGCTTGGAAGGGGTTGATTCTTGGGGGGCTATGCTTTCTCAAGGGCCTCTTCAGGTTTGGTCTTTGGCTATCCTTGGTCGCCTTTTAACTCTTTTTGCGATCCAATGTCGGGCTTTCGTGGTGAGGCCTCACAGGTGGCCCCAACCATGGACTTCCATGTTGCGGTAGGTTCAAAACCCCCACTTCAGAATATGAAGACATTTTCCAATAATCTTTTCTCCTTAGATCCGGGGTCTGTAAGTGCTGGTAGCTCTTGCCTCATGAAGATAAATGGGTGTCTTGAGAGATGTAGTGAAAGGCCGAAGCTGGTTATTCCCCTCGAGATGATAGCTAAAGATGTTGAGTAATTTTCAAAACACTCACTTTACTGCAAATTTTTGGGAATGAGGGTCTCCTTGCAGTTCTTGGAAAACTGGGTGCAGAGGACTTGGGTGCTGGATGGGGAAATGGAGATTATGCTACTAGCGAACAACTATTTCATGGTTACTTTCAACTATATGGAGGATCGCAATAGGTTCTTTTAAGGAGGCTCATATTTTTACAACCAGGTGGGGTTGTTTATCAAACCTTGGCATGCAGGGTTTAACCCTTCAGAGGAGCTCCCAAACAGGGTTCCTGTGTGGG
Source organism: Cryptomeria japonica (assembly GCF_030272615.1). NCBI lineage: Eukaryota > Viridiplantae > Streptophyta > Pinopsida > Cupressales > Cupressaceae > Cryptomeria > Cryptomeria japonica. The sequence goes on from NC_081408.1 coordinate 340,565,574, forward strand.
TTCACTTACCACGATTTCTAGTGGAGTGTTGTCGGGAGGAGGTGTTATGGATGTTGGCCGCACTGCTTGGGAAACTAGTGGGATCCTCATCACAAACCCTAGGGAGAAAGGTAATGACTTTTGCATGTATCTATGTTGAAATTGATCTTAGTAAACCTTTACTAGATGCTATAGATATGTGTGCCGATTCTTACTCTTGGGTTCAGTAGTTAGATTATGAGAATTACCTTTCCGTTGTCGTCTATGCCATGAGTATGGTCATTTACAATGTAAGTTTCCTAGATATAAACTAGTGGTGCACCAACCCCAACAACCAACCCAGAGCCAAGATAGGACTGATAAAGGAAAAACTGTTATATCGGCTAAGGTTGTGGGTGCTGATGGTTTTGCTTCAGTTAGGACAAGGAACAGAAATCGTGGCCAGAAGAGGTCCCTTCAAGAGAGACAGGAGAAGGATACCTTTAACATATTTGAAGCATTGGATGACCTTAGCCAACAGGAACTAAATCCAGGGCTAACCCCATTGGACCAAGGTGCTTCAGGGGGGGGTCCAGAAAGAGTTATGGAGGATTTTACCCAGGCCTTGCTAGTGACTAGAAGCCAACTAATGGAGTTGGAGCAGATTGTAGGGGCTGAGATGGGACTCTATCTTGTTTTGGAGGTGAATTTGGTGGGGGAGGAGGGCTCCCGAATAGCTCTGAAAGTGGAACCAGCTGGAGCTAAAACTATTAAGTCTTCTACTCACTTGGGTCTTCATCAAAAAGATATTAAGAAGAGTGTTTTGGAGAAAATCTCAAAGGCCGACAGAAAGAAGGATTTGGATTAAATCAAATTAATGGGAGAGAATTTAATTGAGTTGGGGTTAGTAAAGACTTTGGATTCTCACTTTTCCAATCCTCCTAAATGATTGTGCTTTCATGGAATGTGAGGGGCTTGAACAACGGCCCTAGACAAAAAGTTGTTCGGGATTTGATTAGGAATCATTCACCTGATGTCCTGTTTCTGCAAGAATCTAAACTTTCGGTGGAGAGTATGATGGGGTTGGTGTTGAAGCTATGGGGGCGAGGTGAGTGTTAGTGTATTGGGGCTGCTGGCTCTTCTGGGGGAGTGGCATGTCTGTGTAATCCTTCAAAGATCCACCCTGTCTGGTGGGTGGCTTCCAGATCGTCATTATCCAGGGTTGCCTCAAGTCTGGAGACTGAAGACCATATCTTGTTTACTAGTATCTATGGTCCCATTGATTTTTTGGGCAAGCAAAACCTTTGGTCTCATATTTGTTGTATGCAAAGGTTGGTCCCTTTTCATCCTTGGATTATGGCGGGAGACTTTAATGCTATCATTGAGTTGAGTGAGAAGAACGGGGGAGTCATTTGACTGGATCCCTCTTCTTATCTCTTTCGGGATAGTATATCTTTCCTGCATCTAGTTGACATTAAGCCTAGCAACAGTTTGTTCAGTTGGAACAATAGGAGAGTGGGGGAGTTTTGGATTGCTGAAAGGCTAGATAGGTTCCTAGTTTCCAGTTCTTGGGTTGGTGGGGGGTGGTCCACAAGTTCTGAGATTCTTGACTGGAGAGGGTCTGATCAGTGGCCTATCAAGCTAGTCTCTTCTTTAGCCCGGGTTGCTCGCTCTCCTTCCTTCAAATTCTAACTTATGTGGCTTCAGGATCTTGCTCTGCATGCTTTAGTTGAGCAGTGGTGGAGGAAGGGGAGGTCAGCCTTTTGCACTGCCATGTTTACTTTTGCCAAGCAGCTGCAGTTTGTTAAGTTTCAACTCAAGTAGTGGAATAGGTAGGGTTTTAGGAACATTTTTCACGCTAAGAAAGATGCCCAAACAGTGTTAAATGGCATCACCAGTGAAATCAGAGAGTAGGGCTTGTTTGAAGCCTTGCTTAGGGAGGAGGACAGGGCTCTCAAGTCTTAAGAGGAATGGGAACTCAGGGAAGAAATTTACTAGAAACAAAGAGGTCGCATTATCCTTTTTGCAGGAGATTTCTAGGGAGGCTATTCAGTATTTCCGATCCCTCTTCAGTAAAGATTCTCAGGGGGAATTGGTGGAGGAGAACCAAGTCCTTTCTTGCATTCCTCCTCTTGTGTCTAGGGAGATGAATGAGCAGCTTATGTGTCCTATTTTGTTGGAAGAACTTGAGCAGATTGTTTTTCACATGAGGAAAGGAAAAGCTCTAGGACCAGATGGGTTTTCGATTGAATTCTTTCAAGAGTTCTAGGATATCATCAAATTGGACTTACTTGAAGTAGTCGAAGAGTCCCAGAGGAACAAACAAATGCTTTGGGCCTTGAATGCAACCTTCATTGCGCTAATCCCTAAGTGTGATGGAGCCGACAGGTTAGGCTAGTTCCACCCTATATCTCTCTGCAATGTGATATACAAGATCATATCTAAGCTAATAGTAGAGAGGTTGAAGAAGTGTCTGGGGGATGTTATCTCAAAGGAACAGAGTGGGTTTGTGGAAGGACGTCAAATTTTGGATGGTATGGTCATTGCTACAGAGACCATTAACTCTATGGCATCCTCCAAGAAAAAATCTATATTTATCAAGTTGGATATGGCTAAGGCTGACGATAGAGTTCACTAGTCCTTCCTTCTAAAGATCCTCAGGTCTTTTGGCTCTACTGAGGAATGGAGCCAATGGATTATGAGTTGTGTCACGTCCACCTCTTTCTCAGTGCTTATTAATGGTGATTACACAGAGCTGTTTGGTGCGACTGGGGGCCTTTGCCAGGGGGACCCCCTCTCCCCTTACTTATTCATTCTCCTGGCTGAGGGTCTGGGGAGGTTGATCAAGCATAATGTGGGTCTAGGTAGTATTTAGGGCTGGAGTTGGGGTAATGATTTGCAGCCTCAGTCTCATTTGTAGTTTGTTGATGACATGACCTTGATGGGTCTTGCTCGGATAAGTGAAGCTACTAATCTGTAGAAGGTTCTGGATGTCTATCTGGTGGCCTCAAGTCATTTGATCAATGAAGATAATTCTTCTATTCTTTTCTTCAACACTCCTGGAGCTATTCAAAGGAGGATTGCTCTTATCTTGAGGTTCCAAGTGGGTACTCTACCCATGACTTATCTGGGTATTCCTATCTCTTCTAGTAATCCTCCTCGGGAGTCATGGTAGGGTATCTTGGATAAATTTCACTCAAAGGTGGAACATTGGATGCACAGATGGTTATCCTTCGCTGGGAGGGTGAAACTAATTCAGTTGGTGGTTCAGGCTCTTCTGATTTATCGTTGTATGCTTCAAGTGGCTCCTATGTGGTTCTTGAAGGGATTAGACTCTTTGACAACAAAATTCTTATGGGTAGGTAATCTATCCTCCTCCAAATGGATTCTAGTTAATTGGGACCTAGTGTGTAGCCTGAAATAGTCAAGGGGGCTTGGTTTACAGAAGGCTATTTTATTCGGGGAGGCTCTGGCGGCTAAACTGTATTGGAGGTGGTGTGTCAAGAAGGATCGTGGGTGGGCTAAGCTATTAGCTTACAAGTATATGCAGAGGATCCCAGTTTAGGAGGTTCCAAGATATCCACTTAAGGGAAAAGGCTCAATGATTTGGTATATTCTCAAGAAGGGGGATTCTCTCATTAAGGAGAGACTCTTTTGGATCTATAGGAGGGAGGAGGAGGTCCTTTTCTGGAATGACTCTTGGGATGGGTACCCCCCATCCTTATGCAGTTTCCCAATCTTGGGAACCTTAGCCAAAGATTCCTGAAGGTAGGGTGGTCTAGGGTGAGTGACTTCAAGGTGGTTTTCCGGTGTGGGCAGTTGGAGATGGAGAGGTGGGAGGCTCCTAGTGAGTGGCCTATTGTTGGGATGGAGGAAGAGTGTGCTAAGCTGCAAGGCATTCTAGCAAGTAGACATTGTAGTGCTCTCAAGGGTAGGGATGGACTTGCCTGGTCTCCAAATCCTAAAGGCATCTATACTGTTGCTAGTGGTTACCAGGTTCTTTTGAACAAAAGGTTGGAGGGTAGAGAGGTGCACTGGTGGAAATAGGCTTGGAATAGTTTCTCTTGGCCAAAGTGCAATTGCTTCGCTTGGACTCTGGCGTTGAATAGATGCCTCACTTGGGATAATATTCACAAGAGGGGATTTTTGGGGCCTTCTTTTTGTGCTTTGTGTGGTAATGGGGAAGAAGACTCCTCACATTTGTTCTTCAGATGTCCCTTCTCTATGCTTATTTTGGCACTATTGGTGGGGGGTGTGGAAGAGTCCGTGTGTCCATGCAGATTCTCTGGTGGAATTTTGGAGCAGTTTGGGTAGACCACCTATTTTGTCCTCCTTCCTTCAGATGGTATGGTACATTGGGCCCATCTTCATACTCTAGCAGATTTGGCTTGAGAGGAACAAAAGGATCTTTTGCGAAGCCAAACTGTTAGTGTAGCAAGTATGGAATAGAACCATGGTTATGATTCAGGAGATAGTGGAAGTGAAGTGTGAGGTTAATCTTCCTTTGAATAGAGATGAGGTAGACATTGTGAGTAGGATGGGTTGGCATGAGCTATCTCCTACCTCTGCTTGTGTTAGAAAAGGTAGATGTGCTAAGAAGAAGGTCCAAAGGGTTGGAAAGTGGAGCCCCCCTTAGGATGAGATTATTAAGACTAACACCGATGGCTCCTCCAGGGGTAACCCAGGCCCTATTGGGGTGGGGGGGATATGTTGGAACTCTATGGGAGAGGCGGTCTTCCTCTTTTCGGTGCATAAAGGGAGGCAATCCAATAATTATATAGAGGGTCTTGCTATTTTGTATGCCCTGGAAAGGGCCTCAGAGTTGGGTTGTAGGAAGGTTATCTGTGAATCGGATTCACAAATTATTGTTAATTTGTTGACTGAGCAGAAGATGAGTGGGACTCATTGGCAGCTGGCAAGGATTGTGCATCAGATCCTTCAGATTAGTTCTTTAATGGACCAGGTGTCTTTCATCCACATTCCCCATGAGTGGAATAGAGCGACAGATTGTTTGGCTAAGTGGGCCTTAGAACATGATAGTGATTGGAAGTTGGAAGGATGAGAGCATCTCTCCCTAGATTATTGTCAAGTCTTGCAGAAGATTCTTGCTGAGGACATGGAGAGTTATGATGCTGACTGAGTTTGGTTTGGGCCTAGGGTTCTTTTTTTGAAGGGCCTTGGGGCTCTGGTCCTCCTTGTAATTTTTGGGTCTGATCTTCAATAAATTTTTTACCCCTTTTATTCAAAAAAGTAAGAATAGGGACGTCTTATTTGGGCTGATATATTCATTTCCTCGAGTTAAAGAGATTTACAAAGTTGACGAGGATGGAGAAATCAATTCATCACCCTAACCCTAAATGAGTCATCAGACATCGGGATTATTTTTCCCACCAGGCATCAACATAACTAAAAGCATGCTACCCCGATAGAGAAAGCTACCTCGATGGACAAAGCGTCAAGGTATTAAATTTTAGTTTTTATTTGCAAAGAGGTAATGTTATTTTAATTTTTTTTAATCTTTTTTAAATCAAGCAAAGAGGTAATGTATTTTAATTTTTGCTTCTAATTTATTTTTAAAAGGTAAAATTGATTTTAAGAGGTTATTAATTAACATTTTACCTTTAAATTTAATTTTTCTTGAAAGTAAATAATCTCATGTGTTTTCTATACAATATATTTACATTTTGAGATTTTTTAAATAATGTATAAAGTGACTTTTATAGATTTATTTTCTTTAATCTTTGATTATTTTAATTTAAGGAATGTCTCATTAGATATTTTTTCTTAATGGTTGTGTCATGTAAAGTTAATTTCTTTTTAGGGCAAATTAATTTTTATGAAATATTTCTAATGGCATTATATTTCAAGATAACCATATCAAAGGAAAAGTATTAAGTTTATTGCAATATCTCATTATGGTATTTTGTGTGTAGAAAATTATATTTGTTTCTTGGGCAAACATTAGGAGGGAGTGTTTCGTACTCAAAAGATTAAACATGATTCTTGATACTTCCTTATTTCAAGATAATAATCTCTTATTATTCTTAAAAGTATTATTGTAGGGAAATGTTATTATTTCAAAGACTAATGATTATTAGTTTTCCAAAAGTTAAATTTCCTTACCAAAAGAGGTTATTATAGCAAATTTCTTTTTACTTTGGAAATTATTCAAGTGAAAGTAAATCACTCTCATTGGAATATTTACTCAAGGAGATCTCATTTACTTTTGGAGCCTTATTATATCATATTTAAAAAAAATATTTTTACTCTAATTATGTGTAAAGATTATATATCTCTTTAGGGTAAAGTATTTTTAATTTTTCCAAAGCGGGTCATTAAGTAATCTTTTTAGGTTTTGGAAAGTTTTAATTCAAGTGTAATGTATCTCCAAAATGTTATTAATACAATATTATTATTCTTAGGGAATATTATTCTGTTTGAATTTTTTATTTTGGTAAATCTTGTGACTATATGGCACAGTATTTTGAGTTATTTTTTCCCTAAGTATATATGGTATATTTCCTTTAAGGTCAAATTTGATCTCGCAAAAAGTTTTTAATGTTATTAAAGATATTATTTTAGCCCTAGAAGGATAAATATGTGATTTATTGCAACATCTAAATAGTGTTATTTCATGTGTAGAGAAAACATATTATTTCTTCCATGGGACAGGAAGTACTTCTTACTTTAATAAATTAATATAGTACTAGAAGATGTAATGATTTTATTATTTGTGAAAAATACATTAAATCATTATCTTGGAAATACTTCCTCAATGGATGAAATATATTCAATAGTATTCATGAATAATATTGGATTAGTCAATTGGATGATATTTTCACCCTAAGTGAATAAAGTGGAACATGTGTATTGGGGTTAATTTTTTATGCGGAATCAAAGTGTGAATTTTTGTAAAATTATTTTCCAGAAAAGTTGCAAAACTTTGATTAAGGATAATTATTATTTATGTATCTAAAAAGATCTAATTTTTAATGCAAAACTTAAGCAAAGGAAAATTATGATTTAGTTTCCATTTGAGGAACCTGATTGGTTTAATTTATGTGCAGGAAACTTTTATCAAAGTTTGGAAATTAGGAACTCAAGTGGAAATGAAATATTAAATCTGCATTATTATTGTCTTAGTGTTGTATTTTAGGGATTCATTTGTAATTGTTTTTTAAACCAAAGGGTGTGTCCTTTGGGAATGCAACTATCTGTAACTCCCTTCTATGTATGAAAGGGTGTGTCTTTTCATGTGTGCCTTTTGATTCATATATTTAAATGGAGTCAGTTTTACAGAAGGGAGGGAGATTTTCATAGAACATCATGTTGTTGTAAGGAGTGAAAGTCATTTGTACTAGGGAAGTCTGTAGGAAGAAGTACCATTTTGTGCAAGAAATTTGTAATGGAGCATCTGCAAATGTAGCTTATGTATGCAATCATTTTTTGAAGGTTAATATACAAGGTTCGTTGTTTCTTTTCCAAATATTGTGCACATTTTTGTGTTGATGATTACCTTCATCCTCTTGAAAAATCTTTGTATAGATTTTTTATGATGTGAATCACATGCTATTGCATTAAGTGAAAGATTGAGTTCTTATTGTTTGTGTAACACATACCAAACCTTCATAATTGGTGAGAAATTATCTCTTGATTTGATACGATATTTTTTCCATAAAGTGTCATATATATCCCTGGATAGAGGCACTAGTCTATTATTGATTTTTTAAGGTTTTGATCTGTATGCATTCAAGATCCTTGAAAGAAAAAAATTCTTCCCAAATCCTATATGAACTGATCTATGCATATGTCTTTTAGGTCCTTAAAGCAATCTCATTTTCAATATACATTCACAATCATTTCTTTTCAAGGTCATATATTTAAAGCACATAATAAAGCATAATTGCAGACAACAATTTGCTAGTTTGTAATTTGCTAAAAGGATTAAATCCACTTTAAATAATCTCTTTTGTGCTTGAGAGTGTGAGGTACACCTACCTAGGTTTAGGGGAGCCTAAAGTGCAGAGGGATTTAGTCTTTGACTATCCCTGCTCGTTGGCCAAGGCTGATTGGACTACTTGAGGATTTGGGAAGTCTTTGGGTTTTCCAATCTATGGTTTTGGGCACCAATAGATTGGCGACTCTACTGGGGAGTTGTCATACATAGTTTGACATTCACCTAGAAGCTCTGGTGTTTTTTCATTGAAGATTTGATCATTTTTGTTTTCCCCATCCGAGTCACACAACAGATTGGCGACTCTACTGGGGAGTTGTTCAGAAGAAGTTTTTTGAATCTTTTATAGTTTGTTTCATACTCTATTGGAGGGAGGATCCCAAAAGATTAGTTAAGTTGGTAATATTTTCCTCTTAGGAGGTGGTGACTCTATATTAATAGTTTTTTTTCAGTTGGTGACTCTACTAAGGGAAGAAACTCGGGGGGAAATGAGAATTCTACCCTTTGATAGTAATAGGAAATCTATTACAAAATGTCTCAAAATTAGCTGAGTAAACTATTTTTTCCAGTGGACAATAGGCCATTGGACCTTAGAAGATTTTCATGTGAGATTGATGATATATTTTTACATTTTGTGCAAGTTATACCAAAATTTTATGGTGAACATAATGAATCAATAGAGTGGCATTTAAAAATATTCTATTTGTTTATAGAAAACCATGACATTGATGATGAAGGACAGGTAATGATGCTATTTGCCAAAACATTGAAAGATGGGGCAAGAGAGGAGTACAATTCATTACCCACGTAGTGGCTTTCATCATGGAGGGATTTCGAGCAATAGTTTTTTCATATGTTTCGTGATGCAGGTGAGGAAGAGGATGACATTTGCTATGAGCTTGATGGAAACCAGATTTACACTATGGAGGAAGAATCTTGCATTTCTCCTTTGGATACATTTCTTGACATAGAGAAATAGGAAAATGAATCTGCAACACAATTATGTTTGAGGATGTTCAGTATATACACAAAAATACCTTTGAACATCATGCCCTCATTGTCAGAAAAAATGCAAGAGTTGGGGATTTATCATGATCCCCTGGTAAGGCTTCTACTTGAAATTGTATATGAAGGCATGTTAGAGGAAGAATATAGTGATGATCCATTTTCAAATAGTGAAGAAACTATGGATTTAAATATCGAAGAATCCATACACGTAGAAGCAAATATAAATAATAAAGAGGAAACATTTCTTAGTACAGAAGAAATTTCTTCTCTGTTAGAAAAGGAATATGAAAGGTATGTTCAGAAAAATGGTCCAATTTTTTTTAAAATAAAGAAAACTAATGGATTAGGGCACATTCAGGGTGTGTTTGATGAAGTAAAATATGATTCCTAGGGAGATAATATATCAGAGGAAAAAATCAGTGAGGATAGTTTTCTTATGGACAAAACAAATTACGATTCTCAAAATAATGAGAAGTACATACACAGTAATGAGTGTAATAGGGAGTATGTGCTTAAAAATCCTTTTGAATTTTTTTTAAATCTTCAGTATCATGAGACTTCACAGGAATGTGAGGAAATAATTTCTAAATGTGAATATTTTTTTAGCCCCTCTTGTAAAATAAACATTTACCATCCAGGGTGTGAAGATGAAATGGATTTACATTCTATATACAGATTTGAAGGAGCTTCAACAAAGCACAATGATGAAGATTTTTAGGAAGATACTTTCAGTAAAGGTATGTATTGTGATTTTCCGTATGATTTCTTACATGTTGAAGCACGAGAAGATTCCCAATGAGATAGGAAGGATTCCCCTATATTCTTAAATAAATCAATTAAGGAAAGTACAGAAGAAGCTAGGGTTGAGAATCATTTTAATTTTTCAAAGTTATTATATAATAAAACTATGGAAGAAAAGGAAACACATGGGAAAAATGGTGAAATATTTTCACATAATATCTGTGATAGTAATACATGTTCGGAAACCCTACTTGAAAGACAAAAGGAGGAAAAAGGTACTTTTGAAGATGACCTAAATTTTTCAAAATTACCATATGATAATATTGTGGAATATGAAAAAATAATATGTGGTGATGTAATACTTTTTCAAAATACTCGTGAAAATGAGGTTTGTCCAAAGTTGATGTGCATAGAAAGTATAATGTCATTTGAGTATAAGAATATAATACAACATGACACAAAAGATGATTGTTAAAATTTGGAGGACCTCAATTCATATATTATGATTCAAGAGACAAATATTTCAAAGGATTATAAGGAATATTTACCAATTATTTTTCGCCCAAGGAATGTTGCACAGTCCGAAAATACGTTGCACAGTGAAAAGAATATTCTAATTTATAATATTGAAGTTCTCTATGAAAATTACACTCAGAAAAAGATTATATATGTTGAAAATGATTTAAATTTTTTAAAAGAGGAGGCATATGACAACATATTAGGGTGTGCATTGGAGAAATAATTGCAAAGTTAGAAGTTTGGAAGCCAAAGGTGATCAAGGATTTGGTAACCAAGAAATATTAATGGAATACATTGCGTCTCATAGGTACATATTATTATAGGAACAAAATCAGGTATTTGACAGAGGGAAGAGAAAATGTTAATTTGTGGGGGCCTAGGACTACCCAAGATTCAGAGGAGAACCTACATAAGGGGTGTTGTCTAATGGTATGCTTTTCCCGAGATAACTGGGATCTCGCTATGCTCATAGGGAGCATACATCCCTAGAAAGAGCCATTGTTGGAACCCTAAAATTGTGAAATTTTAGAGTTATAGTTTTGATGCACAAAAAAAGGTATCTAAATTCAATCATGTGCAATGCCTATAATTGAGTAGGGTTCTTTCATTTCCAACTCTCAGGTACCAGGTTCGATGCGTCGAGTTTCAGGTATGTATGTAGTTGCAAATGAGAAAGGATTCTAGGTACACCTTTTGAATCACAATTTCTTGTCATATAAACATTATCTTGTCAAGCTTATTATTTGTCTACATTTTGTACTGTAAACCAGGAGCTTTCGTTTCAAGTTTTGAGTTCTCACGATATCATTTAATAAGTTTTCTAACAATGATCCAGATGCAGTTTGCTCAATTTTTTCAATTGTGAGATTATTTTTAATAAAGTGCTTACGTTTGAACATTATTCAATGTCTTTCTTAACTCTTGTATGAAATGAGTGAAATTTACAAAAATGAAAGTTGTCAACTTTGGTGATTAAAATATTAGCACTCATGAATGATCTTGGGAAACCGATTGGCAAAATGTTTGTTGGTATATGAGACTGTTCTCCTATGCGATCTAATGAAAATCAGAGAAGTTCTGGCATGCTTTTTAATTATTTTTGACTGCTCGTGGCATAAAAATGCATCATAAAAAGGTTTTAAATATGCAAAATTGGAAGGCAACCCACCTAATATTTTGATGCCAAATGTTTCCATTTTCAATTTTGGAAAGATTGAAGTTGATTTGATGTATTAATTTAAAATTTTATGTTGTTTACGACTAGCTCTAACAGGTTAGTTTACAAAGCAAGTACCAAAATTTGGCGAGTTAATTGAAATTTGAAATAAAACCCATATTTTATTTAAATTATCATAAGTTTTGGCTAGGTTTCATGGTAATCAAACACTTGGTTAGTTGGCAATGAAATTACACTAGAATGAGTTGTAGGAATTTATTTTTTTTTAGTTTTTTTGCATAGTTTGAAGCAGTTTGCAAAAGGAAATACCGAGTTTATCTATTGATGCTAATTATTTTGTTGATGTTGGGGCTATAGATGGATCTATTGTTGTAGGATATGCCTTTGGATCGGCCGCTAATGCAAAAGACGTCATCTGCCCTTGTTCTCGAGACAATGTCACATATGCCTAGCTTTACAAGTATTGGACCGAACTCTCATCATCTTTTCAATAGGAGCTATTACGTATTGATAAACAACTTTTTATAAAGAATTGCGAAGAGCCTATATTGTTCATGCTACAATGGATTTCTCATATCCATCTATTAATACCAACGACAATGGTGAAAAGCTAGTAGAATTGTATGATATATTATAAATGATTGGATCTAATACAACATAGGCACGCTCGTTTAGGGTGCACAAGAGATATACAGAGGCAAATTTTGATGCTTTTGAGGTCAGATATAAGCAAAAATGGTGAAGTGAAGTTGTATAACAAAAAGTGATCATCTTTCATAGGGAATTTGCTTCAAGGACAATGGTTTTCAAATACCGCCAAGGTCACCATGGAAAGCATGTAGCGCTCAATCAAAGCCTCTTCACTCAGTTACCACGCTTTGGGAACAATCATGTTGGGTATTTTGGAGCAGACATGAATCATCTAGGCAAGCGGGATGAAAGAAGCCCGTCAATTGTTGTTGTGATAATAAGCATCAATTGTCCCTATTCCAACTGTTACATCTTCAGAATTCAATAGTAGAAACACTATCACGAAATAATTTCATAGCTGGGAGACATGTGTAAAGAATTGTTGGAGAAGCATAAGGATAATAAGAAGAGGGACATCTTATTGGGGCTGATATATTCATTTCCTCCAGTTAAAGAGATCTACAAAGTTGATGAGGATGGAGAAATCAATCTGTCACACTAACCCTAAACGAGTCATCGAGCATCGAGATTATTTTTCCCATCGGGCATCAGCATAACTAAAAACATGCTACCCCGATAGAGCAAGCTACCCCGATGGACAAAGCGTGAAGGTATTGAATTTTAGTTTTTATTTGCAAAGAGGTAATGCTATTTTTTTAATTTTTTTTATCTTTTTTAAATCAAGCAAAGGTAATGCATTTTAATTTTTGCTTCTGATTTATTTTTAAAAGGTAAAATTGATTTTAAGAGGTTATTAATTAACATTTTACCTTTAAATTTAATTTTTCTTGAAAGTAAATATTCTCATGTGTTTTCAATATAATATATTTACATTTTGAGATTTTTCAAATAATGTATAAAGTGACTTTTATAGATTTATTTTCTTTAATCTTTGATTATTGTAATTTAAGGAATGTCTCATTAGATATTTTTCCCTAATGGTTGTGTCATGTAAAGTTAATTTTCTTTTAGGGCAAATTAATTTTTATGAAATATTTCTAATGGCATTATATTTCAAGATAACCATATCAAAGGAAAAGTATTAAGTTTATTGCAATATCTCATTATGGTATTTTGTGTGCAGAAAATTCTTGGGCGAACATTAGGAGGGAGTATTTCTTACTCAAAAGATTAAACATGATTCTTGAGACTGCCTTATTTCAAGATAATAATCCCTTATTATTCTTAAAAGTATTATTGTAGGGAAATGTTATTATTTCAAAGACTAATGATTATTAGTTTTCCAAAAGTTAAATTTTCCTACCAAAAGAAGTTATTATAGAAAATTTCTTTTTACTTTGGAAATTAATCAAGTGAAAGTAAATCACTCTCATTGGAATATTTACTCAAGGAGATTTCATTTACTTTTGTAGCCTTATTATATCATATTTTTGAGAAATACTTTTACTCTAATTATGTGTAAAGATTATATATCTCTTTAGGGTAAAGTATTTTTAAGTTTTCCAAATCAGGTCATTAATTAATATTCTTAGGTTTTGGAATGTTTTAATTAAAGTGTAATGTATCCCAAAAATGTTATTAATACAATATTGTTATTCTTACGGAATATTATTCTTTTTGAATTTTTTTATTTTGGTAAATCTTGTGACTATATGGCACAGTTTTTTGAGTTATTTTTTCCCTAAGTATATATGGTATATTTCCTTTTAGGTCAAATTTGATCTCGCAAAATGTTTCTAATGTTATTAAAGATATTATTTTAGCCCTAGAAGGATAAATGTGTGATTTATTGCAATATCTAAATAGTGTTATTTCATGTGCAGAGAAAACATATTAATTCTTCCATGGGACAGGAAGTACTTCTTACTTTAATAAATTAATATAATACTAGAAGATGTAATGATTTTATTATTTGTGAAAAATACATTAAATCATTATCTTGGAAATACTTCCTTAATGGATGAAATATATTCAATAGTATTCATGAATAATATTGGATTAGTCAATTGGATGATATTTTCACCCTAAGTGAATAAAGTGGAACATGCATATTACTTGATTAATTTTTTATGTGGAATCAAAGTGAATTTTTGTAAAAGTATTTTCCAGAAAAGATGTAAAAAATTTGATTAAGGAGAATTATTATTTATGTATCTAAAAAGTTCTAATTTTTAATGTAAAACTTAACCAAAGAAAAATCATGATTTACTTTTCATTTGAGGAACCTGATTGATTTAATTTATGTGCTGGAAAGTTTTATCAAAGTTTGGAAATTAGGAACTCAAGCAGAAACGAAATATGAAATCTACATTATTTAAAGCATATAATAAAGCATAATTGCAGACAACAATTTACTAGTTTGTAATTTGCTAAAAGGCTTGAATCCACTTTAAATAATCTCTTTTGTGCTTCAAAGTTTGAGGTACACCCGCCTAGGTTTAGTGGAGCCTAAAGTGCAAAGGGATTTAGTCTTTGACTATCCCTGTTCGTTGGCCAAGGCTGATTGGACTGCTTGAGGATTTGGCAAATCTTTAGGTTTTCCAATCTATGTTTTTGGGCACCAACATACTTTTTCAGATATACCTTAGGTTCCAGTTCCTTTTTGGTTTGGATGCTTTGTGTCACTCTTGTGCTTTTTGTTATCGAAGGTGCTTGCTCAACCTTTTTTCTTTTACCTTTATGACTTGTGGTTGAAACACTACTGGTTTCAAGTTTTCCAGATTGAACATCAATTTTATCTAGTCTTGTCTTCTCTTTATCTATTTGAGATGCCAACAGGTTATTGGCATAACCGATCAATGTCATAATTGACTTCATAGCTCATGTCTTCTATCTCTTCTTCTCTATACTCAATAGCCTCCATTAGACAAAAATTAGTGGTTACTGTGAAAATAATATCCTTAGAAAATTTTTTCACCACATCTTCAGGTAACCTTACCCTCATACTCATTTTATTTTGAAATTCATTGAAATTTTTATTCATTGTAGCAGAGAAGGTGTTCCTCACAACCTTAATATTGTTCTTAATCTGGGCAGTTACTGATAGATCCTTAGACCATTCAAGATCACCAATTCCTGGTAGGAAATTATGGAAATAAAAGAATAAACCAATCAACAACTGACCAAATTTAAACTTTTGACTGTTATCCTTCTCGATAGACTAAAGATTTAAGACTAATTGGCTCCATATGACCTCACATAGGTCATAATTGTCCTTTTTCAGCTATCATTTTATAAGCAGTATGCACTGCTATAGATGGAACACCGTTCATTCTACTAGAGTAGAATATCCGGTATCCTATAACCATAGTTGCCAATTTAACCACTGGGTCTCTGATGTTATTGATAAAAAAAGAACATCCATTAGAGGTTGATGAGGTTAGAGTGTTTACTGTCTCTTTTGATATTCGCCTTAGCTTAGGCACTTCATCAGTTGAACAAAAACTAGTTATTGCTTGAATAGCATCCTTGGTTATAGTGTGAGCCCTTTCCAAATACATGTTTTCCCCATGAACGTGACTTAGATTAATTCGGATATGTTCCTCTTCAAAATATTTAAGAAAATAAGTAGCATTATGAAATCCTTTCTCATAAACCCTAATATACTCGGGTTGAATCTTTCTATTTTCATCGCAAAGGGATTTCAACTGAGAATAGATTGACAATGATCCTAAATCCTCAATCTTACAATCAATGTAGCTAGACAAATCTACTTTCACTACAACTCCATTAGGAACTTGAGATAAAGCATTATAAGACACAATCCGTTTCGACTTCATAACTTCCATAGGTTGAGATGTGATCATTAATTTCTCTACTTGTTTAAACGATGAAGCCATTATAGATAAAATAGATTCCAAGCAAGATTTTTCAAAGAAATACCTTAGATTACTTGGGTTGCCTTAGTTACCAGTTGATTACTCAAACGCACACCAATTCATTCTTCACTAACCTTCAAATCAGCTTGCTCATGCAAATCATGATACAACTTCAACTAAAATCTTCTAGCAATCCTTTCTTCGCTCTCCAAGTGCTTAAAAATTCTCTCTCGAATGCATTAGAATAAAAATAACAAACAAAAACTTGTTTTTATCTTTTCTACCTACTACATTAAATGCTTGCTCGTTAGGGTTACAAACCCTAATTACACTACTTAATGATGTATATAGTATTGTCAAATGAAAAACCAGTTGATAAACTTTTGAAAAACCGTTTGTCTAAAGTTATCAAAATTTACATGCATTCACACTCTCTTACCACTTATTCTTTTCAAGGGGTCTGAAAGTAGATTTTACTACTATGCTTCCCTTAGCCATATTGAAAGGCTCAGTTCATCGATGTAGGATTCTTCACACTTGGTGAAGGAATATTTTCTTCTAGAGGAATATCATCACTCTTTTTTTTCCATATTCGATTCATTTCTTCTCTGCTTTCCTCAATATTTACCTTCTCCTTTCCTTTTTGATCTTTAGAATGATTAATCAATTTTTTCTATTTGGATCTACAAAAATTTTCCATGAGTCTTGGTTTATGATAATGATAGTAGGTCATTCTAGATGATCTCCAAGGTCTTGCATTGCCTCTTCTAGTTCTTCTTCTGCAATTTATAGCCACATGACCAAAGTTGTTACAAATGGTGCAAATGACATTCGTTACCTTTTCCATCTCAAATGGACTAAACCGGTTGACATAGGGTCTTTGTCAGTTCATGTTGCCCTAGTTATCATAGTTTCTCATCTAGTTGCCATTAGGTCTAGGATTCATGTTTGGTATTGGATTATTTGCTCCATATCTGCATTCAACTGATCTATGTCCATGCATATTGCATGTGAAACAATGACCTTAAAATTTATTGGACATATACCTAGTATTTGTATTGTAACTTGCATTTCCATCAGGTTTGTTTCTACACACATTCGAGGTATGACCAGGTATAAGGAAAACAAAGAAAAAAGGTTTAAAAACCTTCTTACCGGTAGGCTTATTAGCCTTAGGAGAAGTTTTATCCTTATGAATGTTGCTCTTTGTACTAGAAGATTCTCCTTTCTTAGATGTGTTAAAACCAAGTCTAGAGGTATAACCTTTCATCCTTTGTGATTGGATTTTTTCATCTAGCAAGGTAGAAATTTTGTTGAACTTTTCCAGTTTCTCATTAGCTTTAGTGAGCTTCCTGGTAAGATCTTCATTGTGTCTAGATATATCTCTCTCAGAGATGATGTTGATTCAAGATCTAGCTGTAAGGTCTCTATTTCTTCTTTCTCTGCATGCCAATGCTCATGCGAAGTACCATTCTCTCACTTGATCTTGGAAATCTCATGATCTCTTTCTTTGATGAGATCTTCAGTTGTCCTCTTGGCTTCTAGTTCCTGACTCATGCAGATAGTTAGGCTTTCTATTTCTCGCCTCAGATTTAGATTTTCACTATTTAGTTTTTCAACTTCCTCAGCTAAAGCATCAATATTGGCCTCATCTGAAGAACTATTATCAAATATTTCCAACAGTTGTTCAATTATCTCTCTCCTTTTGACTTGACAAGCTTTCAGTCTAACCCTTAGGGTTTCAAGCTCATTTCTACTAGCTTCAAGATCTCTAGCCATCTCAAAGTAGCTCATATCCCCCATGGTGGATTTAATGTTTCCTTCCAAGTTATTAGGCTTTAAAGAAGTTAGTCTTTGATACCAATTGATGGACTTGTAAAGCACTGAGAGGGGGGATGAATCAGTGACACCAAAAATAATACTACTTTAAACACTGACCAGTAGATATACTTAACAAGTTTGTTAAACACTATGCATGCAATCCAAAATGATATAAAAGAATCCACAATAAGTAAAACATCCACCATTACACAAGTGTTTATATGTGGAAAACCCAAATGGGAAAAACCACGTTGAGATGGGACTCACAAGTTAACTATCTACAGTAATAGATAACTGATCGGTTAGGGTCTACAAAAAGTTTCTCTACTAGGAGAAAATCCTGTTAAAGATCCTAAAGCTTAGTTAAAAGCTATACCCTGTTAGAGGTAGTACCTTGTTAGGAGTAACCTCGGTAGAGGATTTCAGTATCCAAACTAATGGATCACCTGGTTAGAGGATTTGTACAATGAAGCTTGTTAGAGCTTACCTGGCTAGGGGATTTGACTATTGTAGTGATTAGAAAACAATAGATGGTGTGATCTAGTAGTAGCACAACTTGCTTGAATAGATCCTCTTCTGCACACTCAAAACTTTATTACCAACATACTCTGCAACTTAAAACTTCTACCTTCGCATAAAAACATCACATATCATATCTCCTTTTCTCATACAAAATAATTCAATGTGATATTAATATATAGACATTTAGATTTCATGTTGGCCTTGAGAAATCATATCACAATTTCCTAGGTGCAGTGTATCTAGTCAAACAATCATAACTCATCACCAAAATACCACCAAAATTTGTCAGCGAGGATAACTCATCACATAATCAATGAATATCGGTTGGATTAAAAATACCAGTTGGAGTTAAACATTTAAACCTTTTTCCCTTGGATGCTCCTTGGATAATCTTCGCTGGATCTTCAAGTTGATGTTGCATTATGAATATCCATTTATATAAATATATGCACATCAGTTGACTCCATGCATATTCTGGTTGTCACCATGAACTAGTTTGATATAAACCTTCTAGTATACTGGTTGCAATATAAATAAATTTGAAGTCAGACCGATAGACAATGTGAACATATGTGTGTGTGTGTGTTACATCAGTGGCAATATATAAATCATTACAATCATCATCAAGCCAACACAACCATGCCTACAAAATCAAAATCAAAATTAGTTTTAGCAATGGAAAAATCAGGGACCTAAACAAACTTGGGGACAACCACCACCTCTTATCACTAGTCCTAATGCACCTAACGAGTAGGTTAACCAACCTCCAATTCTAGCCCATCCTGTGCCAAATCCAAAAAAACCCGTCTTGAGCAAGTATTTAGTGCTGACTTTAACCCCTCTGGTTTAAACTTAATCAAGATAAATGAGATTTAGTTGAGGAATCACAATGTACCCTCTAAAGATAACTCAAATAAGGATGAGGATAAAAAAGAGGAATTAAAAGAAAAATATCACGAGTCTAAGGAAACATTAAATAAAGATCCTTTTCTTGAATAGTTAGATATTCCACAAAAATATCTTGATATCTCCTAATTTGAAAATACTAATATGGTTGATTCTCCACTTTTTAGGGAATTGAAGAAAATCAATATTGAAATTCCTTTGCTAAAAGATATCAAGGATATTCATGAGATTAATTAGCTTATCAAATCAATGTGCATTAAGACACCAGGGAGAAAACATAAGTTTTTTTCCATGATTCAAATAGGGACCAAGATTACTGATGTTTTGTTAGGAAGATTACTTCCCAAAAAGTAAAGTGATCCAGAAAGTCATGTGATTACCCTGAGTATAAGAGGACTAGAGATTCCCAATGTCTTAATAGATTTAGGGGCAGCTATAAATGTGATAGCAGTGGACATGATAGAAATGTTAGGAATGACCAGGGTGCAACCCACAACCATAGTACTTTAGTTAGCATATCATTCCACTGCTAAACTTGAAGGAGGTTTAGAAGATGTCACTATGACAATTGATACTTTAGACTATCCATTTTATTTTCTCATTCTAAAAGCCAAGAAGAAGTCTCTAGGTTATCCAATCATTTTAGGAAGACCTTGGTTAGCTGTTTCTACAATTCTTATTGATTGTAGATTAGGGAGTATGACCATCTTGAATGGTCAAAAGTAGAAGGAATTGACACTTTATCCTCTAGCTAAACCTACCATTCATTCTAATACTCAGCAATGGGTCAACGATGATATGGATTTTGCAGGGGATGGAGTGGTTGAGTTGGCCATGGTTACTCTAACTAAGCATATGGATGAATATTAAAAGTATGTGGAACAAGGGAAAAAGTTGGACAATGGAAAAGAAAAAGGTGTTGAAAATCAAGAGAATTCTTCTCTCAATAGAATCATTGATTTGTCTAATGAACTGCACATTAATAACCCAAATCCTTGTTCTATTAATTCTATTATTGGAGAACTAGGAGTGGATAGGAGTGAAATAAGAGAAATTTTGATTTCATCAAATAAACTTCTATTTATTAGCTCATCCTTATTGCCTATTGAGGAGGAGAAGTTAAAAAAAACCTTAGAAAACCATTCAAAAAAATTTGCATGGGACTACACTGACATGAGAGGAATACATCCTTCAATTTGTATGATTCATATATACACAGGGGATGTAAAACTAGTCAGGCAAGGTTAGAGAAGAATTAATCCCTTTTTAAGGGATTCTGTCAAGAAAGAAATAGAAAAGTTTTTAAAATTTGGATTCATCTACCCAATCTCTGATAGCTAGTGGGTTTCACCATTGGTTATTGTGCCAAAAAATAATGGGAAATGGTGAGTATGTGTGTATTTTAGGGAACTAAGCAAAGCTACTAAGATGGATTATTTTCCTCTCCCATTCATTGATCAAGTGTTATATAATCTAGCTGGTAATAGTTATTTCTCCTTTTTAGATGGCTTTAGTGAGTATAATTAGTTTTATCTGGTGCCTGAGGACCAAGATAAGACAACATTTACTTGTCCTTGGGGAATGCTTTCATATAGGGTTCTTCCTTTTGGACTATACAATGCACCGACCACCTTTCAAAGAGTTGTTTTAACCATCCAGGTTTATATGGATGAATTCTTAGTCCATGATAAAACCTATGATGAAGCTTTGGAAAATTTGAATTAAGTTTTACAAAGGTCTAAGGATCACTAGTTGTCTTTAAATCATGAAAAATATTCACTAATTATGATAAAAGGAATTATTTTAGGTCATCACATATTCAAGGATGGTATTAAAGTAGACCCAAAGAAAGTTGAAATCATCCAAAAAATATAAGTTCCTAAAACACAGAACGATGTGATAATCTTCCTCGGTCATCTAGGTTACTATAGACGGTTTATTGAATGATTCAGTAAGATTGATGAACCTTTGTTTTTGTTAGCAGCAATCAAGAAGGAATATTGAGAAGGGGGGGGGGTGAATCAATCTTTCATCGGAAGTCCAAACTTAACCACCAAAAATAGATCTAATAAACAATAGAAATAAGATAGATAGGCAATTTAATAGCATAACAAACAACACCAATATTTTGACATGTAAAACCCAGTTAAGGGAAAAACCATGGTGGGAACCTACCCACAGTAAGATGATACTTTGCACTAGTATGTGAAAATATTACAATGGGGAATGCACTTGTATTCAAGCACACTTCCTAGAGATCACTTCTTAACTAATATTTTCCCAAAAGACTACAACTATCATGGAAGTCTCACTAACTTACAATAAGATTTAGACTACAATCGAAAAGAAATCAATTGAAAGAATATCATCTTCAAATGCCTAATTACAGTTTCGGTTAAGCACAAATATTTGCCCTGGAACACCAATCTCACCACAAGCTCTAGAACAAAGGATAAATCACTTGTTCACACATAAACCTCTCTCTAATAATGTAGACACAACAATGACACCCAAACTACATGAATATATCACCTATATATACAATTCATCAACCTTGAAAACAAGGTCGGCTAAACCCTCAACCCTCAATTACAAAATTACATCACACAATACAAATATCAACCACAAGACCAATATAATGATTTATCTATCATATCATGTTCCTAAATCAAATTCCCAAATGATCACATCCATTAGAAATCACTCCAAGATCAATCATAACATCCTACACCACCAAGAATGTGGCATAACATGCAAATCATCACAACTTGATAGAAACCACAAAAAAATTGCACAACAATCAATGCAGATCACCAAGACCAATAGGACATGACTAGGAAATGCCAACAATAATTTTAGAATCATCTGAAATAAATGCACCAACACCACTTATCAAATCTTCATCAATCAACATCTGAAAGATGAAGCACACAACCCATCAACAACTATCACAAAGAAAGATAACTTACGAAGCACCAAATCACAAACCATCCAAGATAATATCCAAAAGTATCAGCACCAGATCTAATCACACTGGAATATACTAGAGGAAATATCAACCTTTGCAAAACAATGATCAATAAAATAATACTACAAACCAAATCAGAAAATCTTCCCAATCACACCAAAATAAATATTAGGAATATGTTGACATCAATGACAACAACAATGCATGAACATATCCAACAATCTCCCCCTTTGGCATTGATAGGAACTTATGAATGTGAAAAAAAATCAATGGAAAGAAAAGAAGATATCACCAACAAACCCCCCCTAAGATTAAGACTTAGTAAGAATTTTTTCGCATGAACTCTCTCTCCCTTTTACAACAATACCAAAGCTCACAAAATAGAAAACCAAAAAGAAACAAAAATCTCTCACTCCAAAACATAGACTACTTTAGCAAAGGAGCACCACCAACATACCAGTCCGGATAAAGAGATAAAGCTCTGAAATCCATCAGATTGAAGCAACTCAATACATCTAGTTCTCATCAGAAAGGGTGGATACTCCTAACTTGTCTCTTAAATAGAAAAATATATCTACAAGAAAAGGTTTAGTGAAAATATCAGCTATTGTTCCTTTGTAGATACATACTCCATCTTCACCTTCTCTTAAATGAATTTATCTCTGAAGTAATAATATTTGATTGGCGCATGTTTACTATTTGATTGTTGCACCAGATTCTTTGACATGTTAATAGCACTAAAATTATCACACTATATAACAGTAGGCTCATCATAAATAACTCTGATATCATTCAACATTTGCTTCATCCAAAATATGTTAGTGCAATTAGTAGAAGAAACAATGTACACAACTTCAGCAGTAGATAAAGACATTGAATAATGTTTCTTGCTAAGCCATGAGACCAATTTCTCACCCAAAAAGAATTCTCCATCAATAGTGCTCTTCTGGTCATCATCACTAGCCCAATCAGCATCAATATAGGCACAAAGCATGAAATCATCATTCCTAAGATACCATAATCCATAGTATACAGTTCCCTTCAGGTATTTGAATATCCTCTTCACAATAGTGAGAGGACTCTCTTTTGGATCATCTTAATATCTAGGAGCCATGCACACAACATGCATAATGTTTGGCCTAGTTTGAGTAAGATATAACAGTCCACCAACCATGTAGCTGTACAAGCTCTAATTAGCTTTGGGAGATTCATCATTCTTGGACAAATTACTACCAATCACCATAGGAGTTCCAAGCAGTTTGGAATCATATAATCCAAACTTCTTCAACAATTTTTTTACATACTTAGTTTGTGATATGAATATAGCTTTTCCAGCCTGTACAATCTACAAACCTAAGAATTTTTTTATCTCACCAATCATAGACATCTTAAATTCTTTTTGCATATCACCAACAAAATTTATGTACAAGTTATCATCACCACCCAAGATAATATCATCAACAAAGACTTCAACAATCAGGATGTTATCATTTTCTATCTTAAAGTACTGATTACTTTTAGTAACACCTTTATTGAATCCCAATTTCAACAAGTATTCATCTAGTCTAGCGTACTAGGATCCAAGGGCTTGTTCCAATCCAAAAAGAGATTTCTTCAACTTACATACCATGTCTCCATCATCCAATAGTGAAAATCCATTAGGTTGTTCAATGTATACTTCTTCCTCAAGATCACCATTCAAAAAGGTAGATTTGGCATCCATCTGATATACCTTGAAATCTCTATAAGTAGCATAAGCAAGAAATAGTATAACAACTTCAAGTCTAGCAACCAAAGAAAAAGTGTGAGATTTTTCCAAGATCAAGGGCACAATGAAAAGCACAAAAGAGAGACAAACGTATGAAAAGAACAAACTGTATTCTCATCAATATACAAATGATCAACTAGATTAACCAATACAATGAATATAGGGTTTCATATATAGGCAAGGCCAATTGGATATGTGAGCACATAATCATGACATGTGGCTTAATGAGAAACAATGGTAGGTAAGAAAAAGTAGGGGTAGGTAGGAGAAATAATATAATATTCCATAAGAGGTGGATGAACCACTGAATGTGGAGTGTAACAACAAGATAAGACCACAAAAGGTGGAATTTCTCCTACAAGCATCATCCTTATGTGCACACTTCCCTAAGTGTCTCATATCCAAACTATGATGAGATGAATTATCCTAAGTTAACTTAAGTGAAGTGTAATTATATCCTATAAGAATAAATAATTACACCAACACCCCCCCTTAAGTGAAACTTAGTGGAATGAAGACTCAAGTAAACAATGCAATATGGGTTCTGACTACTAGGCCATGATAAGTACCCATGTACAATATTCAAATGCAAGCAAACCTTTGAAATGAAATCTCTCACAAATGGAGAAAGGGAGAAAACCTAGTGGGAAAAAATTCCCCCCCCAAAAGAGAGAAAAAAGTACAAAAGAATCCCAAAGAAGAAGGACAAAACCTCAAAGAGGAAAAAGTTCCCCCAAAGAGAGGAAGGAGAAGTTAGCTGACCCCACCCAATGAGACATCCTACACCCCCAAGAGAGTTTACCACTACTGGAGCTTACTGTCGGTCAAGGGTTTGGTGAACATGTCTGCAACTTGCTCCGTTGTAGGACAATACTGCAAATAAACGACTTGCTCTTGAATTAGCTCTTAGATGTAGTGCATATGAATCTCGATGTGGTTGGTCTACTGATGTTGAACCGGGTTGTTTGATATTGCAATAGAACTTTGATTGTCACAATGTAGAACTGTCAGTCGTGGAGTGGAGAACCCAAACTCTATGAGAATATTTTGAAGCCAAATAGTCTTAGTCACTATATTAATAGCCCCTCGATACTCTACCTCAGTTGAAGAGAGAGAAATAGCATGCTACTTCTTGCTCTACCAACAAATGGGGCCCGAACAAAGGTGGAAGATGTAACCAGAAGTGGACTTATGATCATCAAGATCTCCAGCCCAATCAGAGTCTGTGTAACCAACGAAGCGAAGTCCTATGCCTTCTCCATACTAAATCCCAAAATGATGTATCCCTTGGATGTAGTGTAGGATGCATTTGGTGGCTTTTCAATGAATCTCATGTGGTTCCTACATGAACTGGGAAACCATGTCAACCACAAAAGAAATGCTAGGGTGCATGTGAGTCAATTAGATGAGACTACCTAGAAGTTAACAATACAATATGCAATCAATTGTTGGAGAAGAGCACTTAGCCTCAAGCTTGACTCCTCAAAAGAAAGGGAATTGATGTAGGCTTACAATCAACCATATGAAATCATGCAAGTAGATCAAGAGCACTCTTGAGATATGAAAGAGTAATCCTAGAAGATGACTATGAAATCTCTATCCCAAGAAAGTACTGCAAAAGACCTAAGTGTGTAATAGCAAATCTGTCATTCAAGGCAGATTTGACACTACTAATGATCGATGTGATGGTGCCTGTAATGATCAAATAATCAACATAGAGCACAAGTATCAAGTGTGATTCATCCTGTCATAAAATGTAGACATTCATATCACAATGACACTTGGTGAACCTTGCTGAGAGAAGAAAGGATTAATCCATCTTGGCGTACCAAGACCTAGGGGCCTGCTTAAGGCCATATAGGGATTTCCTCTGTTTGCAAACCAAAATAGAATCCTGGATGAAACCCTATGGTTGCTCCATATATATCTCCTCATCAAGATCCCCATGAAGAAAATAAATCTTCACATCCATCTGATGTACAACCCAACCATGAGTTGTAGCAATAGCAAGTGTCAAGCGAATGGAGTTCATCTTGGCTATGAGCGCAAAGGTCTCAGTATAGTCAATACTTGGAACCTAAGAGAAACATTTTGCAACAAGTCAAGCCTTATACTTATCCATACTACAATCAATTGCAAACTTGGTCTGATAGATCCATTTACATAGAACCATCTTTCTCCCCTTAGGGAGAGGGACTAACTCCCATGTGTTGTTCCTCATCAAGGAACTATACTCTTCCTCCATAGTTTGGTCCCACTTGAGAACCCCTAATGCTTCCTGAAATGTCTGTGGATCAAAAGTGGTAGAAATGTATGCATGTGGAAGGTCTTGATGTTGTGATTGAGTTCTCTATGTATCTAAAGGATCCCTAGTATGAGAACTCGCTGACTCAAGTGTTTGTCGATCTCAATGAGGTCTAGGTGGAGGTGGAGAAAGAGGCTCCTCAATGACAAGTGGACCCTACAGAGGGGTAACAATGTGAGTCAAAGTTGAAGGAGTCTCATCATCTGAATCACTCACATGACTATCCACAATGGAGAAAGGTGGAGGAGGTAGAGAGGCTAAGTTAGGAGATCTTTCCTCAAAATGAACACTCTTCTCAGTAAACACCTCATGTGTCTCAGGATCCATCAATTGATATGCCTTAACACCCTCAAGATATCCAACAAAAATACAAGGCTGAATCTAAGGTTCCAATGCCTTGTGTTTTTGCAGAGGAATGCAAGCTCATGCTAGACACCCAAAGACTAAAATATCTCACAATGGGTTTCCTACCAGCCCAAGCCTCAAAGGGAGTAATACCCATCAAAGCTTTGTGAGGAACCCAATTTTGGATGTGTGTGGCACAACAAATAACATCTTCCCAAAAGGTGGGATCAAGAGAATGTGAATGTATCATAGAACTAGCCATTTTTTTGAGAGTTCTATTCTCACGTTCTTCAACTCCATTCTATTGTGGAGTGTAGGAAACAAAATGCTGAAGATCAATCCCCTCAAATGTACAAAAATCCTTAAGTCTTTTGCTCACATATTCCCTTCCATTATATGTGCAAAGAATCTTGACCACTTTCCCTAATTTCTTCTCCACATGAGCCTTGAAGTCTAGAAATCTATCAAACACTTCACTCTTATGAATAATAAAATAGACCCAAGTGAAGCAGGAGTAGTCATCAATGAAGGTGAGGACATAGCAGGCCTTGCTAAATGAAGGTGATGGAAATGGACATGCTACATCACTGTGAACAAGTTGAAGAAATTTGAAAGCTCTCCAAGATTTCCCCTTATCAAATTTCTCCTCAGTATGCTTACCCATGGAGCACCTTGAACATACACCCTCTAAAAAAATGATTCGAGGTAGACTTGTGACTATGTCTTTAGTGCTAAGCTGCTAAAGATAGTGATAGTTGAGGTGACCAAACCTCTCATGCCATAGCTTACTTTCTAAATTTGAATCAGTAAGAAAGGCCCTAAAAGGAGAACTTGGCACAAAGTGGGAGAATGAATAAAGCCTTGAGTTGTCATCAACTTGTCCCACTGCTACCAAGGTATCATTATCAAGTTCCTTTACCACAACTGATTCAGGTGTAAACTCAACCTTTTTCCCATTCCCATAGAAAGTGATTTGGTAGATAGAGAGAAGATTGGTAGATAAGTTAGGAACATAAAGAACATTCTCAAATGTCCCATCATCCATGTCAACTTAACCTTTCCCTTCAACCTCGACTTGTGTATCATCACCTATGTAAATGTGAGGTACCTTAGATGGCACCAATGAAGAAAATTTCTCCTTTGTAGAACCCATGTGATAAGAAGCACCCGAGTCAAGTATCTACTAATGTGAAGAACTTGTTTTAGCCACAAATGCTTGCCCTTTTCCCTTAGACTGTGAGGTAGAAGGAGATGATTCCTTCTTGTTGTAGGGGGAAGAAAAATTGATGTTGTTCTTCTCAAGGAGATGTGTCAACTCATCAACTTTCTTAGTGTGGCATTGATAATCATCATGACCATACTTCTTACAATAAGAACAAGTTGGTTTATCCTTCTTAGGTGGATTCCCCTTCTTGTAAGAGGATGAAAAATCACCTTGTGATGGAGAGGATGATTGTCCTTTTCCCTATTGTGGCTTTGACTTATATTACTTCTTCTTGTTGTTGGAATATTTTCCTTGACTCCCTTGATTAGCCACCAAAGCCTTGGACTTTGAATACTTGAGAATCCCCATGTTTAACAACAAATTGTTCCAACATCAATGTTTGTGTGAAAGCATCAAATGAAGGCATAGTGTAGGAACTCCCCACTATCAAATGATGAGTTTGGAAGCTAGAAAGAAATGTTGCATATTCAAGCGCAAGCTTGTACAACAAGTTGAATATCAACTGAGCATCCTTTTTGTCAACTCCACAATCCTTAAGGTTTGCTCTTAGCTCATTTTCTTTGGTGACATAATCTTGGATTGCGTCAAAATTCTTGGGATCCAAGTTGGTGAGCTCATTTTCAATCTTGTAACCTCTGATTTCATCAACTTGTCCAGACAATTTCTATAATATTTCCCAAGCCTCTTTGATTGTAGAACACTTCTCAATGTGAAAAATGTTGGCATTGTGTTGTCATTGATGTCAACTGATATGGGATGTGTATTGGTATGAGAGATGTATGTGCAACACTATCAAGGAGGAGTACGAAGCAGCAAGAGGATATCCTTGATATTTAGGTGTGTTGCAGAACATAGATAAGGTAAGACAATGGTTACCGGTACACAAGTTAGTGTCTAACTTGTGTGGATGAGGTGAGAAGGTTACCGATGTAGTGTATCACTGGTAAGGAAAGGATGTGAACCGATAAGTGGTACGTTGACATGGGGAAGTCAGATCAACCAAGAAAGTGGTTGTCAACCTACAAAGGTCATGACTAGTATACAAAGAGGATGAGCAAGGTGCCTGGATGTTGTTTGTAATGAAGAGGCAAAATAATACCAAAATCACATCAGCACTAGAGGAGAAGAATGAACAGATCACAGGCATGCTGTAAGGTTGTAGGACAACAAGACTCCCACCTAATGAAGATGCATTCATCATGAGAAGCAATGACTGATAGTGAGTGTGCCCACATTGGATCCTTTGATGAAACAAAGGAATGCCTTAAGTGCATGCAATTAGGGTTACATGTTGATCAATGGAGAAGGCATGATTGAGATGCTGGTATAGATGAAGAGTGATGTGTTTGTCACCTTAACAAACCGGTTTTGATATGGTTAGAGATGATCAGCAAGAAGGAAAGGCTAAATTGATATAGTCAGAAGAGAATGGGCTGACCGAAGATGGAGTTAGTTGAAGGTTGATGACATGATGTCATCAAAAGGGTTTTATCAGTATGGATGTTCACCAGTTTTATGGACATGGTGCAGAGGCAGATGACTCCCCATCTGATGATGTTATACATAATGTAGGTCAGTAAGTGTGCTAACTAATTAAGCAATCAATGGGAAGAGAAGAAGAGTGCAAAATGGATAATAGACTGACATGAGGGTTTAATAAGGAGGGTTAGTAAACCGACAGAGAAGAGGAACCGGTAAAGTGTTTGGTCGATGAACCTATCTGAATTGATATGATGATCAAAGCTAGTAGTTAGTCGTTGTGGATGCCACATGAAGTCAAGGTGGTGAACCTGCATGCAGTGATAGGAGGAATGTACACCGACAGGGTAGCTACTGAATTGGTCGACATTAATGATAGATCCCTAAAGTCATGAGACATGTTGCAGGATTATTGTAGGGCTTTGAGGCTCGACATCTAGAGGAAAACTATGAGCTGACTAAGAGTGATTGAGGAGATCGAGGAAGATGAAGTAAACAATAGAACCAAAGCTTTGTGTTTGACCAAGAGACCAATAGATAGGGTAAAAAGTAGATCACTGGAGATGGAAGGCGTGATCTAGAAGGTGCATTAATAGTAGAGTTGTGTAGCTAGAAATCTAGAAGTTTAGATTGGATAGGATCTGATTGGATTTGGTTTTCCTCAAGGATGGTGATAAAACCCTAACTGCCTGGAATTTGAATTGTCTTTTGGTGGGAAACCTAGGGTATAAATATTCAAGAAAAAGAGGTGGTTGTTTATGCTGCTACTGAAGAGAAGTATATTGTGCTACTGCAAAGTGTATTACTTTTGCATGTGAGATAAAACTAGCTAAGTGCCCAACAAGCATCTAAGAGGGGAGTGAAAGTGAGGGTGAACTAGGTTGAAGTGTTCAAATGTTAGTAGAGAAGAACTGGTAGTGATTATACCAATAGAGAAGAAGTGAAGAGAGTTGCAGAGATGGAAAACAGAGAACTGACAGAGTATTGTACCAGTGAGCAAAGAGTGAGGAGGAGACCCAACAGAGAAGAAGAATAGGAGAGTTGTACTAGTAGAGTTTACCGACATCAAGGTTGTAGTTTAGAGCAGTAGAGGAGTGAGTCAGTGTAGTAGAAAAGGTATCTCATCAGCAGAGTAAGATATTTGAAATGGTTGTAAGATTTACTTGTAACAAGATAACTACTTTCGTAATTGAAGTTTTCATTAAGAACATTGAGTTGTAGCTTGGTGCAGGGGTTGTAGCTCCTTTGGGTTATAGCCTATAAAGTCAGGGGTTGGTGCCCTAAAGTCAAGGGTTGGTGCTCCTTAGGTTGGTGCCCTAAACATTGTAACTTTTTTCATTGTTAGGCTAGATTGGAGCACTAGACTCTAGCAGCATTTCTCACTAAGGTTTTTCCCATCTTGGGTTTTCCTCATATATATTGGTGCTATGTGATGTTCCTTGTGTGATTTCTCTTGTGTAGGTCTCCCCACTAACCAGCAAGTCTACATTGAGTTAGATTTGTTATCTGGTATACTAACATAGGATAGCTAAAGAGAAAAGTTTGAGAACAACTGATTCACCCTCCTCTTAGTGGTACATTGTGTCTAAAAATTGGTATAAGGGCATAGGTTCCCAGTTAGAAGAGTGTTATCCAACTTGGGTAGATTCAGGCCTAAGGACACAATGGTTTGTCTAGTGTCAATCTTTGCTTCTGTATTTGATGGTTCAAACTTTTATATTTGGAGTTGCAGAATGGAAGTCTTCCTATCCTCTTTCGGGTTTAATGTATGGATGTTAGTAGTTGATGGTCTCCTTAGAAAGGTGAGTCTTCCTACCAAATCTATAGATGAAAGGAGAAACCAATGCAATGAAGAACCCATGAAGGCTATACTTAGTGGATTCACATGTGATGTCTCTTTATAAGTGGACAAATATAAGTCAACAAAGAGCTTATGGGAAAGACTGAAGAGGCTATATGGAAATGAGCCCACTACTGCAATACTAGCATCTGAAGCAAAAATAAGAAATACATCTCATGTTTGTGAGGATGATGAAGATAGATCTGCTTGTAGCTCTAGCAGAGATGAAGAAGGAACCCACCTCTTCATGGCTCAAGAATCTCAAGAAGAGGAGCACACATCTGAAAGTGTTAGGGCAAATAGATCCCACCGACAAGATGTGTTTGGCAGTGATGATGAAGATGAAGTCAAAGTAGATCTTGAATGTGAACTAGTAAGTGCACTAGAAGAGCTGCAAAATGTCAGAAAGGAATTTAAAAGTACAAAGACCCGGTTCATGAAGAATGCAATAGGTTGAGATTATGCCTTAAATAATCAAATGATAACATCTACATATTAACATCTCAACTAGAAGAAGAAAAAGGATTGACCAGTGAGTTGAAATTAGTCTTTGATGCTAAGGAGAGAAGATGCAAGGATCTCTAGCTAGAGATGGAGACTAAAAGAAAGGAGTGTCATGATCTTAAGAATGAAGTTGCAAAGCTCACATTAGAGTTGGATAAGTGCCAAAATGAGCTTAAACTGAGAAAGAAATATGATGGTGGCACTGAAGCCTTGGATAGGATGTTATGATGTGGTATCGATGAATGATCCACTAGAAAGGAAACTTCTCAAGAAGAAATTTATTTTTCCACAAATGGAAAAGGCAAAGAAGAAACCTTCATAGTCGAATATGCTACAAGAAGGAAGAATCATGCAGATCCCAAAGGTAAGGGGAAGATGGGAGAATATAGCCTCACTGGAAGCAGGAAGATGAGGAAGCAACAAAGAAGACCCTCTACTAGCAGAGGAAAAAGAAATGCTATTACCCATAGGGTGAAACAAGTGTGGGAGAAGAAGAGACCATATGGAAGAGCTGCACATAATGGAAAACCAAGGATCCATTCTCAAAAAGGAAGAAATAGAGATGCTAAAACAGTAATATCTCCTCATACATGGCAAGATAAAATTGTAATTCATATAACATCATTTATCAATTATTGATTTGCATGTAATAGCTATGGCAATAGGGAAGAAGAATGTAGAAAGAGATCTATAAGGAATGATATAGGTTCTCATAGACATCATGCAAATAAGAAAAATGTATCTAGGAATAGATACATGCATGTTCCATCTTCTTGTTATGCAAATGTTGTTTGTCATAACTGCAATGGTTTTGGCCATAGAGTGTTTGAATACAGGAAGAGGAACCAACAGTCACATGGAAACCAGTATAATAGCTATGCTCTACAAAAAAATGGATATAGAGCATATGGAAGGCAGAGACCTGCATGGAACCAAAGGAGAAATGTTCCAGCAGGAGCAAGAGGTCCACTAGTTTTGGTTGCCAATCACAACAATATGACCAAAAGAAGATGGTAAAACCTGTATGTCAAGAGATTCCCCAAACATGAAGTTGGGATGAATGTTGTGTGCTGCTAAAGCACTATTTCTAGTTGTGATGCAAAGTCCAGAAAGGAAAGCAACCATCATCAAAAGATGGTAATACCTACTCCCAAGACTAAATACGAGAAGGAGAAGGAGACCAAGCAGGTATGGAGGAAGAAGACCATGGACCGGAACTATGCATCTAATGCACAGGTGATATCTCCTAAGGCCTAAAGGAGATGTAGGATCTCAAGGGGAGAAGCACATTGAGTTTATCATTCACACCCTCAGTGAAGAAGGCAACACAGACTAACATGTTGTTGTCGATGGGAAGAGAGAAGAAGAGAAGATAAGTGTGTGTGGAAGATGCCTTGACTAGACACCTATAGATCATTGATGAATCACTACTGCATGTGTCAATAAATAGAGGTTAACAATTGGTATTAGAAGTTATGTTAACTGGTATGTGCAGGTTGTTACTAGCATGTGTGCCAATAGGTACTTGCACGTTGTGTGAGACAATGAAGTTGGAAGGTCATTGCATTAGCCCTGGTAATAAGGAATGAGGTTTCTATGTCTTAGGTGGTATTGGAAAAGATCTGAATGACATATGATTGGCCAGGGTGTTGATCATGCAGGCATGCATGTCTTTTGGCTAACCAATTTAATGTATGGCATGGTGGTGTCATTGTATGGCATTGTCAAGTCTTTGAATCATACCATGGGTTGTGGTGGATGCGATAGAATTGAAGGATCATGTAATGATAAGAAATACATAGCTAAACCCATATATGGAGGAGATTGGAGTCCCATTATTGTACCTTACCATAGATAAGAACTTGAGATGTATGACTCAGGGGGAGTTAGGGTGCTCATAATGTAGATCCAACTTGCTTGAACTTGAAAGGTGAGTAATATCCACCTACACATCAACAATTGATATCAGTCTTTCTACAAATTGAGTGCTCTATCAAATAGTATCAGATTTGCATGCTCAATTGGTTTCAGTTGATGGTCAAGACCCCCATTCAAGTGTTGTGACTTGAGAAGATGTAACAATTTGTGACAAGATAACAAGTGGTATCAAAGGAGGAGTTGCGTCCATTAAAGATAAAAGGGGACAAATAATTTTGTCAGTGCCTGGCAAATCCAAGGAGGAATGATACCCTGACAGTGCTCTTTGTCATTATTGTCAAAGGGGGAGAAGGATTCAGTAGTATACAACATAGTACATGTGCTAAAAACCCATGGATTAGAGAAAGGGGGAGAAAGACTATGTAGTATGCTAGATACTACATGAGTTTCTATCAATGCATAAGGGGGATATTGTTGGCATTGTGTTGTCATTGATGTCTATCAGTATGAGAGATGTATGTGCAACACTATCAAGGAGGAGTACAAAGAAGCAAGAGATATCCTTAATATTTTGACGTGTTGTAGAACACCATTGAGGTAAGACAATGGTTACTGGTACACAAGTTAGTGTCTAACTTGTGTGGATGAGGTGACAAGGTTACTGGTGCAGTGTATCACTAGTAAGGAAATGATGTCAACCGACAAGTGGTGTGTTGACATGGGGAAGTTAGATCAACCAAGAGAGTGGTTGTCAGCTTGCAAAGTTCATGACCAGTGTACAAGCAGGATGAGCAAGGTGCCTGGATGTTGTTTGTAATGAAGAGGCAGAATGCTACCAAAATCACATCAATAGTGGAGGGGAAGAATCAACAGATCACTGGCATGCTGCAAGGTTGTAGGACAATATGACTCCCACCTAATGAAGATGCAGTCATCATGAGAAGAAATGAATGACAGTGAGTGTGCCCACACTGGATCCTTTGATGAAACATAGGAATGCCTTAAGTGCATGAAATCAGGGTTACATGTTGATCAACAAAGAAGGCATGATTGAGATGTCGATATAGATGAATATTGATGTGCTTGAAACCTTGACAGACTAGTTCTGATATGGTCAGAGCTGATTAGGGAGAAGGCAAGGCTGAACTGATATAGTCAGAAGAGAATGGGCTGATTGGAGATGAAGTTAGTTGAAGGTTGATGACATGATGTCATCAATTTTTTTTTACTGGTATGGACATTCACTGGTAATATGGACATTGTTTAGAGGAAGATGACTCCCCATCTGATGATGTTATACATAACGCAGGTTAGCAAGTTTGGTAACTGATTGAGAATTCCACAAGAAGAGAAGCAAAGTGCGAAATGGATAACATACCTACTTGAGGGTTTAACCGACAGGGTTAGTAAACCGACAAAGAAGAGGAACCAATAAAGTGTTTGGTTGGTGAACCTATTGGAACCGACATGCTAATCCAAGCTAGTAGTTGGTCGACATGGATGCCACATGGAGTCAAGGTGGTGAACTTGCATGTAGCGATAGGAGGAATGTACACTGATAGGGTAGCTGCTGAGTTGGTCAATATTAATGACAAAACCCTAAAGTCACAAGACACGTTGTAGGGGTTTGAAGCTTGTAGTCTGGAGGACAACTACGAGACAACTAAGAGTGATTGAGGAGATCAAGGCAAATGAAGGAAGGAATTATCTAGAAGGTGTGTTAATGATAGAGTTGTGCAGCTAGCAGTCTAGAAGATCAAATCGGACAGGATTTGATTGGATTTGGTTTCCCTCAAGGATGGTGAAAAAACCCTAACTGCTTGGAATTTGAATTGTCTTTTGGTGGGAAACCTAGGCTATACATATGCAAGCAAAAGACATGGTTGTTGTTGATGTTGTTGTTGAAGAGAAGTATATTGTGCTACTACAAAGTGTATTACTTCTGCATGTGAGAGAAAATCAGCTAAGTTCTCAATGAGAATCTAAGAAGGGAGTGACAGTGAGGGTGAACCATGTTGAAGTGTTCAATGGGTAGCAGAGTAGAACCGGTAGTGGTTATCCTGACAGAGAAGAAGTGAAGAGAGTTGCAGAGAAAGCAAACAGAGAATCAACAGAGTATAGTACTAGTGAAGTGCAAAGAGTGAGGAGGATATCCAGTAGAGAAGAAGAAGAGGAGAGTTGTTCTGGTAGAGTTTTCCCATAGCAAGGTTGAAGTTGAGAGCAATAGAGGAGTGAGTCCCTATAGAAGAAATTATCTCACCGATAGAGTAAGCTATTTGAAATGGTTGCAAGCTTCACTTGTAACAAGATAACTAGTTTTGTAATTGATGTTTTCATTAAGAACACTAAGTTGTAGCTCTGTGCAGGGGTTGTAGCCCATAGAGTCAGGGGTGGGTTCTCTTTTGGTTGGTTCCCTAAAGTCAAGGGTTGGTGCTGCTTGGGTTGGTGCCCTAAACATTGTAACTCTTTCCATTGTGAGGCTGGATTGGAGCAGTAGACTCCAACAACATTGCTCATCGAGGTTTTTCCCATCTTGGGTTTTCCTCATATATATTAGTGTTATGTGATGTTCTTCGTGTGATTGCTCTTGTGTAGGTCTCCCCACTAACAGGCAAGTCTTCATTGAGTTATATATGTTAACCAATATACTCACATAGGATAGCTAAAGAGAAAAGTTTGAGAACCACTGATTCACCCCCCTCTTAGTGGTACATTGTGTCTAACAAAAAATGAGGTCATTTGATATATACTTACACAAATTTCCATGAGCCATGCAATTTTTAGCAAGCCATTCTAATTGAACTTTAGGATCAGTCATAGGATCTAGTGGTGCTACTATTCTTTCATTTATGTAATGCATGAGTTTTTTTTCCATTAATTTGCTCCATGTTTTCATTTTCCAAGATGCATAATTATGAGGAGTTAAAGGTGGAAATTTATAAGGACTCATAGAAACAAAAATGAAAGAGCACAAGGAAAGAGAGGCACAATCACACAAGATACCCCCCAAATTCACTCAATCAAATAACCCCCCCAAAAAATGATGATTTGAAAATTTATACTTAGTGTGTGTACAATGGGCCACTTGCAAAAAATGAGAAAGTGGACTTCTGATTTCAACTTTACAACTGCCTCAAAGAGGCCAAATGATACTCAAACTAATAATGCAAGAGATCTAAACTAAGATATAAGCAAATTACAACTACCAAGTAGGCTAAAAAGGACCAATATTTGAAAGTACAATATCCACTCAAAATCTTTGAAAAATTGATCATATATTATGAAAGTAGACAAAAAATTATGCACTTTAAAAAAAATGGCATCGGAAAGGAGGTCGTATGAGCCCAAATGAAGCCTTTGAAGTTGCAAAATAAAGGATTGGATAGGTACACCTGAGAGAATCTAAAAATTTTGAAAACCTTATGCATCAAAATAAGAAAAAAACCACACCACTACGAAGGGCACAAAACATTAGCCCAAATTAAAAAAAATGCACCCAAAAAGGAGCAAAATTGAGCAAGTTATGTGCCTCCAAAGTTTACCCAAAAAACCAAACTACTCAATGGAGAGAGGTCTAAAAATTTCAAAAAAGGTGATAACGCAAACTGATGTTAGCAAATCACTGTGTTCAACTTGATGGTTGTATGAATGTCAAAATGGTCATCATACCCCTTGGCTGACTGTACGGAAAGATTGACATGGCAGATGACTAGGCGATGATCGTACTGTATAGAAATCCTGACTGTGTTTCCCATGGGCCATTGGAATCTTGGCACGTGGTAGGTGTGGGTACATCAGGAGGGAGGTGTTGGAGGTCAGTGGGCTATTTCTATCAGTGGCCGGAGCATCGGTGCTGATGGTCGTCGGTGGCCAGAGCACCGGTTCAATTGGTCAGCGGGCTGCGCAGAGAGGCAATGTTGGTGGCCGGTGAGCTGGGGGCTGCTAGGGCCAAAAGCTGGTGGCGGGTTGTAGAGTTGCTTGTGCCAGTGAAGTAGGGTGCCGACAATGGTGTAGCAGCAGAAGGTCAAAGTAGCAGGGGAGGTATGACCTATAGTATGCCCTGCAAGTTGAGTAGGGTACGGGGGGTTGGTCACGAGAACCCCCTGAAACTCATAAAAGATTTTTTTTATTTTTATTTTTTTGACAACTTTTCAACAAAAATAATTTCCTACCTTTCAAAAGGTAATTTTTTGTTTTTGCATAATTTTTTTTTAAAAATTAATTTTTGAAAAATTCGTACCGTGCTACACAAATTGGGCAAAAATTTTCTCGAACACCCAAAATACGACTTTCACCAAAATAGGTCAATTTTATACTCAATTTTTATGGAAACAGCCTCTTGGACATAATGGTGAGGTTTAAAATGCTCTAGGATGCCTCAAAAAATACGTAATACCTCAGATCTAAAAATAGAAGCCTTCCAAGATGTCTCCCAAAACCAATCAATGAAGCCCCAATGACTCTAATAGCATGTGAGATTTTTCAAAGATCAAGGGAACAATGAGAAGCACAAAAGAGAGACAAAATTATGACAAGAAAAACTGTATTCTCATCAATATACAAATGATCAACTAGATTAACCAATACAATGAATATAGGCCTGCATATATAGGCAAGGCCAAATGGATATGTGAGAACACAATCATGACATATGGCTCAATTAGAAACAAGGGTAGGTGGGAGAAATAATATGATATTTCGCAAGAGGTGGATGACTCATCGAATGTGGAGTGTAACAGAAAGCTAAGACCACAAAAGGTGGAATTTCTCCTACAAGCATCATCCTTATGTGCACACTTCCCTAAGTGTCTCATATCCAAACTATGATGAGATGCATTATCCTAAGTTAACTTAAATAAAGTGTAATTATATCCTATAAGAATAAATAAGTACACCAACAAAAATTCTCCTCATAGTCAATCCCTTCTTGCTGTAAATACCCTTTGCAGACAAGTCTAGATTTATTTATAACAACTTCACTGGCTTCATTCACTTTATTTTTGAATACCCATTTAGTACTAGTAACATTCTTATCCTTAGGTATAGGCACAATTTCCCACGTGTTATTCTTTTCAATTTGATCTAGTTCTTCTTCCATAGCTCTTATCTAACTCTCATCTTTATAGGCTTCACCAACATCTTTAGGTTCAACTTTGGAAATCAAACATAATTGTTGAACATATAACCTTCTTCTAGTCATCACACCTTTATTCTTATCACCAATAATCTTATTTTCAAAATGATTCAACCTTACATACCTCAAAGTCTTCTAATTTTTCAAGTTCTTGCACTCCTTCACCAACACCATCCGAATTCACAATATCAATCGGATTATTCTGCTTAGATTGTTCAGGTTGAATAGGTGTTAAAACAATGTGTTGACCATCACCATAACCACATGTTTTGATCTCTTTCCCAAGGTTCTCATCCACCTTCACATTTACACTCTCTACTATCTTTTTAGTTTCTTATTGTAGCACTGGTACGCCTTTCTCTTTGTTGAATATCCCAAGAAAATACCTTCATCACTTATAGAGTCAAACTTTCCTATATCTTCATCTCTTTTGATATAACATTTGCCAGTAGATACACTGAAATATCTCATAGTAGGAACATGACCAAACCATGTCTCATAAGGGGTCTTATTGGTATCACCTTTGATGTAAACTCTGTTGAATGTATAAATAGTAGTGCGAGTGAGTTCTCTATAGTAAATATTTGGAACATTTTCTTCAACCAACATACTTCTAG
The DNA here is from genome assembly GCF_030272615.1 of Cryptomeria japonica. Lineage (NCBI taxonomy): Eukaryota > Viridiplantae > Streptophyta > Pinopsida > Cupressales > Cupressaceae > Cryptomeria > Cryptomeria japonica. The sequence continues at coordinate 340,604,712 of NC_081408.1, forward strand.
AAGCATCCAAAAACTAGGTTTTTCTTCCTCTCAATAACTCCATTCTGCTGAGGGGTTGTAGGAGCAAATAATTTACTTATAATCTGATGCTTCTCACATAATGAATTGAACTCACTGCAACAAAATTATCCTCCTCTATTAGATCTCAAACACTTCAACTTCAATCTAGACTCGGTCTCAACCTTAGCTTTAAATATCTTGAATTTATCAAATACTTTTGAATTCTCCGTCAAAAAGACAACCCACATCATCCTTGAGTAATAATCAATTATCAAGATAAAATATCCATCACCCTACAAACTTCTATCATTTGTAGGTCCACATAGGTCAGTATGTACAAGATCTAGCAGTCCTTCTGATGTATACTACTGGCTTTTGAAAGAAATTCTTGTTTGCTTACCCAGTTGATATTGCTTACATATTGTATTATCTAGATTAGCAGTCTTAGGTGGATCTCTAACAACATGTGTAGAATAGATCTTCATTATTGAATCAAACTTCACATGACACATTCTCCAATGCCACAACCAACTTTCATCAATCTAAGCAATCAAGCAACTTTTCTCACCAACATTCAAATAAAAAATATTACCTTTAGTCTTAGTTCTAAATGCAATCTCTATACTAGAGGAATTCAAGATCTTGCATTTACCATTCCTGAATGGTATATCATAACCCTTATCAACCATTTGTCCAACACTCAAAAGATTATGCTTCAAACCTTCAACATACAATACATCATCAATATTATGCTTACCATTAAAAGAATTAGAACCTTTTCCATGGATTACACAAGCTTTGTCATCTTCTAATATAACTATTCGACCATCATATCTTTCCATACTCACAACTTTGCTTTTATAGCCTGTCATATGATGTGAACAACTAATGTCAATCACCCATTCAACTTTCTCTTCAACCTTAGCAACCAAAGCTTTCTCCTCAATAGTATAACTACCTGAATCAACATGTATAGGTCCATCTTCCTTATTGACAAGGAATACAACTTCATCTCCTTCAGATTCTTCATCTGTAATGCCTTCATCGGTAGCATAATAATAGATCTTTTTATTTCTAAGCTTCCAGTTAGGCTTGTAAGATTTGTTATACCTCTCATGCTTTTCATATCTATCATTCCTATCATTCTTATCAAACTTATAATGCATTTCATACATCCATTCACCCTAGGCATCTAGAAGCAAAGTGTCCTATCTTATTGCAAGAGAAACATTTCAAAGGAAACTTTCCATCATACTTAACGGAACCTTTAGGTAATCTTCAAGAAATCAAAGATTCAAGTTCATCCAGCTCCCTTTCTTGATCTTCCATCTCTCTTCTCTCTCTTTCATAGCTAGATATTCTACACTCATCAGGATCATATTTCTACTTTTTAGATATATATGTAGATGCTCTGAATGTTGTCTCAAACTTTCCATGTGATTCTTCAAATTCACTTAGCTCAAATGCACCAAGCTTTCCAACTAACATATCTCTTTTCATAGTAGTCACACTCTGGATCTCATCAATAGAAGAAAACTTATGCTTATAGGCAGAAGGAAAAGATCTCAACACCTTGGCAACAATATCATCTTCCTCAATAGTTCCACTGACACATCTGATACCTAGGAAAAGGTCATTCACCTTAGCCATAAAAGAGTGTATGTTCTCATCATATCCTATCTTCAATGTCTCATAATTTCCTTTTATACATTGCAACTTAGAAACCTTCACTTGTTTATCACCTTCATACAACACCTAAAGATTCACCTAGATCTCATGTGCGGTCTGAAGTCCCATCACATTATTCATATCAGAATTAGTCAAGGTAGTAAGAAATGCTTCCTTAACTCTAGTATTATGTTCTTATTCCTTAACCTCATCAGGAGTAGTTGTTCCATTCTGAGGAACAACATAGATATTATTTATAATTTTCCAATTATATTCACCAAGACATTTCAAGTGCACCTCCATCTAGTCCTTCCATATAGCATAGTTACTTCAATCAAATCTCAGACTATCCTACTTAAATATTACACCTTGAGTTTCCATTCTAAATCTCCTCAAGCAATTAGGCTTCTATTAGAGCATCTTTCTCTAATACCAATTATTACCAACAATTAAGAAGAAATACTGAGAGGAGGGGTGAATCAGTCTTAACTAGAAGTCTAATATTAACCACCAAAAATAGATCTAATAAACACCATCAATAAGACAAATAGGCAAATTAATAACACAACACACAACACCAAGATTTTGACATGGAAAACATGGTTAAGGGAAAAACCATGGTGGGAACCTACCCATAGTAAGATGATACTCTGATGGAGTATATGAAAATATTACAATAGGGAATTCTCATGCATTCAGGAACACTACCTAGAGCTCATTGGTCAAAGAATATTTTCTCGAATGGCTCCAACCCTCAGGGAAGTCTAAGTGACTTACAATAAGATTTAGAATACAATCTAGAAGAAATAAATTGAAAGAATAGCATCTCCAATTGCTTGATTACAGTTCTGATTAAGCACAAATGTTTTCCCTACAACACAACAATGACACCTAAACTACATGAATATGTCACCTATATATACAATTCATCAACCTTGATAACAAGGTCTGCTAAACCCTAAACCCTCAATTATTAAATTAAATCACATGATACATAGATAAACTACGAGACCAATATGATGATTTACATAGCATAGCATGGTCCTAAATAAAATTCCCAAATGATGACATCCACCGAAAATAATGCTAAGATGAACCGCAACATGCTACACCACCATAAATATCTTATAACACTCAAATCATCAGCGGTTGATAGAAATCACAAAAACATTAAACAACGATCAATACAGATCACCAAGACAAATAGGACATGACTAGAAAATACTAGCAAGCACATTATAATAATCTGGAATAGCTACACCAACACCACTTATCAAATCTTCATCGATCAATATCTAAAATCTCAAGAACACAACCAATTAGAAACTGTCATAAAGAAAGATAACTTACAGAGTACCAAATCAAAAACCATCTGAAATGGAGATAGACAAGACCATTCAAGACAATATCCCAAAATCTCACCACCAGATCTGATCACACTAGAATATGCCGGAGGAAATATCTACCTCTGCAAAATAGTGATCAACAAAACAATACTACAAACTAGATTAGAAAACCATCTCAATCACATCAAGGAATAAATCACAGGAATATGTTAACATTAATGACAACAACATATCCTAGTAGCAACAATGCATGATAGTATCCAACACTGTTCACTTTGCTCAAAAAGGATTCAAAATTCATGTGGGCAAATAGTTGCCAAGAGTCATTTGAAGCCATTAAACAACCTTTGATTACTTTTCCCATTATCAAATGATTTGTGCGGGAAGAGCCTTTCCATATTCATGTAGATGCTTCAAATTTCTCTATTGGGATAATTTTAAGACAAAAGGATGTAGATGGACCAATGCATGTCATCTATAACACTAGTAAGAATCTAATTCTAGAAGAAAGAAACTATACAACAACTAAGGGGGAATTTTTAACGATTGTATATGCTATCAATAAATTTAGACATTACATTACTAGATATAAAATTTTTGTCCACAGAGATCATGCTGCGATAAGGTATTTGATGAATAAAGCTATTATAGGAGGATGAATAATTAGATGGTTATGGATTTTACAAGAGTTTGATATTACTATAGTAGATAAGCCAGGAAAGAATAATGTTATCTATGACTTTCTTTCTAGGATGGTTATGCCGAGAAATGATGAACTAGTAGATGATGCTTTTTCTGATTAATAATTATTTGCAATTTCAATATAATTACCTTGGTTTGCAGATATACCAAATTATCTTGTAATAGGGAAGTGTCCTAGTTTTTTTAATTCTAAACAAAAGAAAAGACTAATTCAGGAAAGTTCTAGATTTACATGGATCGATGGGTTATTATTTAAAATGTGCCCTGATCATGTAATTAGCAAGTGTGCAAGAAATATATGTCTATGACATCATAGATTCATGCCAGTGTGAAACAAAAGGAGGACACTACTCTATGATCAAAACTGTCATAAAATCCTTGAAGTCGGATATTTTTGGCCTTCCATGACCAAGGATGTTTCATTTTATGCGAAATAATATGATGAATGTTAGTGCATGGAGAGACCAACAACAACTATGGAGATGCCTCTTCATCCTCAAATAGCTCTTGATCCATTTGAGAAATGGGGAATTGACTTCATTAGACCTATAGATCCTCCTTTTGGAGGATGTCATCACATTATAGTTTGTACTGATTATGTCACAAAGTGGGCAGCAGTCAGAGCATTGCTAGTATCTCAAGTGGACAAAGTTGCTAGTTTTTTTGTACAAGCAAATCCTTCATAGATTTGGTGCTCCAAGGTAAATAGTATCTGATCAAGGACCTCAGTTTATATCTTCTATGATGGAGGCCTTCATGCAAATGTATAGGATGACACATTGGAAATCTTATTCGTATCATCCTCAAGCTAAGGGACAAGTAGAGGTGAGTAACAAAGAATTGGAAAATATCATTACAAAGACAATTTCTCTTTGGAAAGGAGATTGGGCCAACATATTGTATGAAGAGGTTTGGGCATAAAATATAACTTGGAAAACTACTACAGGTTTTCTCTATATTAATTAGTCTATGGGAAAACTCTTGTCATGCCTATTGAATTTGAACTAAAGACATTAAGGACAAAATGCGAAGTGGGAATCAATCTCCCAAAATCAGAGAAATCTAGGTTTTTGTAGTTAAATAGGATAGATGAAATGAGAATGGAGGCTTTACAGTATGTCGAAATCATTCAAAACAGAAGAAAAGTATGGCATGATAAACATATTGTGTCAAGGCAATTTAAGAAAGGAGACTGGGCATTATTGTTTGACTCAAGCTCTCAAGAGTTCAAAGGGAAATTCCATACCAGATGGTTGGGGCCTTATGAAATAAATGAAGTCTACAATAATGGTGAAGTTAAATTGCTACCCATTGATGGCAAAAAGAAGGTGATGATAGTTAATGGTCATTGGTTAAAAGTGTACGATAGGCCAACATCCAAGGAGGAGTTTCTTTCACAATTGCATTCAAGAATTGAACATTTCATCATGGGAGTTATCACTTTTGTGATGGGATCCAATAATTCATAATTCCGACAGAGGCTGAATAAAGAAGATAAATTGAAATCATGAAAGGGTAGTTTATCTTTCTAAAAAAAGGGAAGATTGAAAACCAAAATATTAGATTCAGAGATCACTAAGAGGGGGGTGAATCAGTGATCCATTGGAAATCAAATCCACAAACTTATTCTTTATCCACTAGTTAGCTATGCATAATAGAAAAGAAGATAAACTTGTAATTAATAAGCCACAGATCCACAACACCATAATTTTTACGTCAAAACCCAAAAAGGGGAAAACCATAGTGGGGATGGAACCAAAAATATTCATATACTATGGCCAGGAGTACATAAATATTACATAGATGTGGATAACACTTTTCCTTCAGGCTCATTGCTCAATTAAAAGGACCCAGAAGGCTACAACTATCAGGGAAGTCAAATTGCCTTACAATTTGACTACAATGAGAAAAAACTATTAAATGAACTCTAAAATAGCATCTGATAATGTATGAATGAGTTCTAGGTAAGCACAAGATCTCTGACTATCCTTGCTATGCAAATACTATGTTTCGTCTTAGTCAACTACTAGACTATCTGTAAACCAAATGCATATGTGAAACTACTCTCAATCACACCAAAATGGATCACCATTATTGTAGTACACAAAAAACCAATTGCGAAATCAACCTTATATATCCAGCCTTAACATAAAAGTAGTCTCCTTCAAGTCGGCTTCAAGAAGTGTAACGTGTAGTCACATGTCAGCTTCAATCTTGAAAAAACATAGCACCAAACCAAAAGATTATAATTACATGCTTCCTAAGGATCTTCCCATTCACCGAGATCACAAAATCAATAACCAAAAAAACCATAATCATCGAAAATCATTCTGAACCAAAACAATATTGAGATGCCCTTTTTTATCGATTAACTGCCTATTGGTTAAGTCCTGCTTCCAGATAAGATGAATCGTGATCGCCAGATTGAGCCATCAAGAAGAGTTTATATCAATGAGAACCTTAGACCAATAAGAAACTATTAGAAGTCATCAATTGGGTGTCAATTGCCAACAATATCCCCCTTTGGAATTGATGACAATACCTCTACACTAGATAAAAGAATTCTAAGGCCCCCCATTAGATCATTAACCTAGAAATATGCATCACCAAACTGTACACTCCATACATAATCATTATGTATATTTTTCACCTCATCTCTCCCCCTTTGAAAACAATGCCAAAGATAGGGTATGCAACAAAATATTTTGTACATATGCACACACACCAGATGATCAAGTCTATACATTCTTAAGGACATCTGCATATGAAATCTTAAGGAACCCAAGATATTTGTTCCAACTTGCCTGCATCTTCTCCAAAATTGAAAAAAATCCATTCAAAACATAAGCATGAAATTGTATAGCTGCAATCTCAGTTGGAGTCTCCTGAGACATGTTTTGAATGTAGTCCATTTTATGATAAACTAAGGTTTCTAAGTAGAGACCAATTAGGTTCTATAGTTCACCTCTCTGCCTAACCATTATTTCCTTGTCCTTCTCAAAATTCCTAATCTTCTCTATAATAGTTGAAATTTGGCCTTCAATACTGCCAGCTAAGTTAGCTGTAGGATAATAAGACTAAAAAATTTGAGCTAACTATCCTTTGGAATTATCTATTTGTTTGTCTATTTTGGTAGTAAAATTTGTCAAAACTAGACAAGACATAAATTTTACCACCTTCTTCTAAGGCCTCATCAAGTAGTTTTAACTCCTTTTCAAGTTGAGCCTTATCAATTCTAATCATTTGCAAAAATGTTTGAACTTTGGCATCTTTAAATTTCTCCATGGCTTGCCTAGCTAATTCTTTAGTTAAAGTATCAAATTGATTGGATATGTGATATATTAACTTATGAAGCTTAGCAGATGAACTAGAATTTGCATCAAGTTGTAGTTTTGATACCACCTGTTCCAAAACATTAACTAATTTCTTGATAAGTATCTTCTCTTCTGATTCTAATTGTGCTAATTCTTGACTAGCTTGCACTTGGAGAGCACCAACAACAATCATCCTTTCTCTCAGAGACATCTGATTGAAAGATTTGTCAAAACTGATATTAAATTATGAAAAGCTCCCTTGGCTGTGAATTTTGGATGTGTCAATTACCATAAGGATTAAAGTTTCTACTTCCTTACCCTTGCTTTTATCTAATTTTTCTTGTTCTTCCTCTACCTTTTTCTCAGCTTCATCCTATCCAAATTTGTCTTCTTTGGGTGACTCCTATGCATTGGTGTCACCAGTTGGTGCACCAACCTTTGCCTCAACTAATTTATCATTCTTCTTAATAGTCTCGACCTCAATAGAATCCAAAATTTGTTTCTCTACAACATTTTGAGTGTCCTCCTCTTTTTTTACATCATTTGCCAAAGGATTTTCTAATTGAATGGCTTCATCTTGTGAGACAGTTTCTACTAGCCAATTCTTAGTAAGAAACTTCTTCTAGATTGTACTAGTTTATCTCCTTATTTCTTCAACTCTTCCAACCATCAGGTTGTTGACTCTGTGCTTTCTCTTTAATTCCTTTTTATTAGCTAAAAAAATCAATCTATCAATTTCCAAAAATAGTAATACTAGTGCACTGATTGACCAATTCACTCTCCTTTATTTCTCTATCCATTTGGCTAGCAGATTTTCTTCGAGCGTCAATTAAACTATACAAATATTTTGGAAGATATTTTTATAATTCAATCAATACTTTACTAAATAAATCCATGTACAAAACTACAACTTCATCAATCTTCCTTTGATCCTTATCATCCATATTCTCATAATATACAAAAATGTTCTTCAAATTTCCATCTTGAATAATTTTATAGAGTAACTCATGAGTTGATAGAGGAGGGATAATATGATGCTCTATTTGGGTGGTATTCATCTTATCAGATTCAATTGGCTCATACAAGTCAGATTTTGTCTTCTTTCCTCGCTTGGGCTTGCTTGTCAGTACAGGATCAAACCTTGCCTTCTTCTCCTTCTACTATTTCTTCTCAACACCAGATTGGGGTTTTTGGATAAACCTAGCAAACTCTCCTTTCTTTAGAGCCTTAGGAATGTCCACATTTAACTCAATTTCATATTGCACTAGAGAAACTGCCACATACTCTCTTTGGGATTTCTGCTTCTTCCTCAGAACATCTTTCCCATTTGCAGATGAACCAGAGAGTTCTAATTTAGCAAGAGGTGTCTTCACCAGAGTGTGAGAAGATCATGTCACCTTCACCTTGAGTAGAGTATGTGTAGTATTTTGTTTATTTTATTTTCAATTGTATCCCTAGCATCTAATGAATAATGATGAACAACAAATACCCCAACTCGTACTGAGAGGGGGGGGGGGTGAATCAATATAGGCAAAAAATCTCTCATAACTTTCTCAACAACTTATCTAGTTAACATAATACCAACCGGTTATCACCATTACTAAACCTAACCATGGAAATATCGCTTAAACACAGTAAGACACCAGACACCATAAATTGATAAGTCTTAACACTTCACATACAATCAATACTCGACATCAACTTCACCCATAAACATATGCATGTGATATACACATAATATCATAAGCTATTAAGTCTACATGCATAATCTCTCAATCAAATACTTCATAAACGTCACATGAAAAATGCATAACATGTAACACACAAATTTTTCACGTGGAAACCCAAATGGGAAAAATCATGGTGGGGATGAATACCCACAAGCTTGTTTTTGAACGATTTTGAACCTTGCCCTGTTAGGAGCCTAGTTAGGTTAAAGAATTTATAATAAGGTTCTGCTAGGAACCGATCTTGTTAGAGATCACTCGGTTAAGGGATGGCTATATACCCTGTTAAAGGCTACCTCGCTAGAGGATTTAAAGAACTCAATGATCTTGAGTCACCTGATTATAGGTTTTACAAAAGCCTATTAAAGCTACCTGGTAAAGAGATTTTCCAACTGTTGAAATGGTTAGAAGACAACAGGTAAAACTTTGATCTGATAACAACACTACATGCCAAGGCAGATCCTTTTCATATCCTCTACTTTGCAATCACACTCTGCAGTTTCCCTCTTATTGGTCTGGCAAGTATCAAGTATCTCGTCACTCAGATACACACACACACAACATTTCCCAACAACTTTACAATAACAAACATCATCGACCTTATAGACAATAGATAGGTCAGTAGCATAAACCCTAAACCCTAAGCATCTTAGGTTTACAACGCAAGCGGTCCAATCTTGACCATCCAAACACATTGCATAGAGCATTACAAATTCTTCACTGCACATGGGAATCAGTAACCCATCACACTCTCTTCTCATTCCACTAAGAAGAATGATCATTCCTGAGGTAGACTTCAAATGCGATCGATCTTCTCATGCAAGATCCTTCACGTGCACAAGGCTGATGTGGCACCTCAATCTCATTCACATCTCTTAGCGATCTCATTAGAGAGTATCATCAGTTGCATCGCACAAGCTGGGTCATCAAATCGATAACCCTAGAGCTGAGACTATCAACTAGTAGTCATACTAAGTGAAACTCTGAAACCGGTTCACCGCATCTCTTCATGCCTCTTCAAACCAGTTCACTTGAACTTATTGACATCAATGACAACATACATTATCATCATATTAACATATCGGTTTATCATATTCCAATAATATCCAACAATCTCCCCCTTTGGCATTGATGACAATACTCAGTGTAGCATTGCGATTGAAAACATTATAAACTAGTGTATCTGCATCATCAGGTATCTTCTCCCCATACATCATATATCTTCTCCCATTTTGACAACAATGCCAAAGTGGAGGCATGAGCTTCCAAAATCTGCTATGCTGCTCCCCCTAAGTAGTAGCATCCTTCAATACATCAATCCTGAATAATTTGTCACTATAGTACTTGAATTATGTGGAGCACACAACTTTAGTTGACTTCATGAAGGGGCAAAACCCCTAATTCAGCTCTCAAATAGGTAAATGTAGTCTTTGATAAGGGCTTAGTTAATATGTTTGCTAGCTACTCTTACTGGAAACATGTTGTAGTGCAACCTCCTTATTCTACACTTTTTCTCTCAAAAAGTGATATTTAAGCTCAATGTGCTTAGTTCTAGCATGCAATACCAGATTCTTGGAAATATTTATTGCACTTTTGTTATCACAAAATATATTCACTGGTTCAAATATAGGTACCTTGAAACCTTCCAATACATACTTCATCCAAATTGCTTGAGTGTAGTTCATAAATGCTAACACATATTCTGCTTCAGTTGTAGATTGGGAAATACCACTCTACTTCTTACTAGTCCATAATACTAATCTTCCACTGAGAAAGAATGCTCCACCAGTTGTGCTCTTTTGGTCATCCACATTACCTCCCCAATTGACATCAGCATATACCTTGAGATTATAGTCAACATTATATGGATACCACAATCCATAATCAACTGTTCCTTTCAGATTTCTAAGAATCCTTTTGACAGCTACCAAGTAGGATTCTCTTGGACATTTCTAAAAATGAGCTACTATGCCCACTACATGAGCAATATAAGGTCTTCTATGCACCACATAGTGCATCTTATCGATCATTGACTGGTACTCTTTTTCATTCACCAGTGCTGAATCATCTTCCTTGGTTAGTGTACAGCCAATCACCATCAGTGTACCAACCGGTTTGCTTTCGTCCATGCTCAAAGTCTTTAATACCTCTTTGACATACTTGGAATGGGTAATAAAGATACCCTCTTTCATTTGCTGAATCTGTAAACCAATGAAGAAGTTTATCTCTCCTATCAAAGACATCTCAAACTCTTTCTTCATTTCATCTGCAAACGCATGACTCATTTTTTCATCTCCTCCAAAGATTATGTCATCCACAAACACTTCACAGATCAGAATTTGATCACCTTCTGATTTCAACTAGATGTTGCTATCTTCACTTATTCTCTAAAATCCAATCTTCACAAGATGAGAGTATAGTATTTCATACCATGCCCTAGGTGCTTGTTTTAGTCCATACAGGGCTTTGTGTAATCTACACACCATGTCACTATCTTCTGATAAGGCAAATTATTATGGTTTCTCTATATACACTTCCTCTTCTAGGATTCCATTCATAAAAGAAGACTTCATATCCATCTGATAAACATTAAATCCCTTAAATATTGCAAATGCGAGTAGAATTTGAACACCTTCTAGTCTAGGCACAAGAGCAAAAGTTTCTCCATACTCTTCTCCCTCCTCCTGAGCATATCCTTTACATACAATCCTAGCCTTGTTCCTTACAACTGTGCCTTCTTCATTCAACTTATTCCTAAAGACCCATTTGGTACCTATGACATTTTTATGTTCGGGTTTGGGCACCAAAGACCATGTCGCAATTTTTTCTATCTGGTCTAGCTCCTCTTCCATTTCTTTAATCTGGTCTTCATCTGTAAGAGCTTCTCTAGAAGTCTTGGGTTCAAATTCAGAAATCATGCAAGAGTTCTCCTTCACTTTTCTTCTAGTCAGTATCCTTGCATCTTTATCTCCTATGATTTGCTTCAGATCATGATGCAACTTCACATATCTAGGAATGATTCTAGCTTGATCTGCTAGCTTTTCTTCTTCTTCTTCACTAACTTCTTCTTCTCTCACTACAGCTTCTACCAGTACAGGAACACCGAGATCTTTACAAGTTTCTTTCTTAACCAGTTCCTAGAAGGCTATACCCAGTTCATCTTCCACTTCTTCACTGCATATTTCCTCGGGTTCCTCAGGGGATTCATCAACCCTAACATTGATACTTTCAACAATCTTTTGTGTTGTATTGTTGTAGCACTTGATAGCTTTTCTCTTAGTGGAATATCCTAGAAATATTCCTTCATCACATTTTGCATCAAATTTTCTCAAATGCTCACCTCTCTTGATATAGCACTTACTACTTGTAGCGTCATAAATTGTACGCACTTGCTAGGGTGGTACAATTTCACACCTACTTTCGCACCCACCTTGGCGCATTTTGCATTTTGCATTACATTTTCCCTTTAGCACTTAATTAATTAAATTAATTAGGTCTAAGGTTCTATTTTATCATCTCCCATATCATAAAGTTGGGCCCTTTTCATTAAAGTGTGCCCCTTTCATTTTATTCCTCTAATACATCATTTAATCAAAAACCCTAATTAGGTCCTATTTTGAACTTGGGGGCTTGATTTCGGAGGTCAAAACATCTCGAAATCAGCTGTAACTTCGGGATTCGCTCTAAAATCATCATATCCGACGACCCTGAAAATTTGGTGAAAAGTTGTCGGGACCATGGCACATGGTCCCGGACATTTTTCCCAAAATTTTAGGAGCGCGATCCAATCATAAAATAAAGCTTAACCCCAAGAAATTGGTAGGAGATTCAATCTCTAGGTCGGCCAAAAATTGAAATTAAGACCTAGGGTTTCATACATAAGAGCTCTCTTTCTTCATTTGAAAGGGGCCAAATTTTGGGTTTCAGGGACCTTCTATGCAGCGAAAGAGCAGATCTTTGAAGACTTCAACAACATTCAACATCCAGCCATCTAGCATTCATCAATTTCATTCATTCATTTAGGGCTTTGAAGGCATTGAAGAGCAATAGTGGATTACCGACTGAAGATTGGCTTGTACCCCTCCCTTGGGGTTGGGTATGATTTCATGTTGTTTTCATGTCTTTCCATAAGCCTCATTATATCATTTTTATTCATGCTTTAGATCACTTTGCATCTTGATTTGGAGCATTTACATTATCATTTACAAGCAATTAGGGTTTACTTTCTAGGTTGCTCTAGTCTGCTTACTTGCATTTTAGGATCTTGCACACACATAAGATCTGCACACACAATATTATTACAATACAACTTGGCTATTCGTGGAGGTGGAAATCACCGAAGCGGGGGTTTGACTAAGGCAAAACCCTATATAGCCGCCCACCATACCCTTTTTAGATATAAGTGCAGGTTTCAGGATTCGGACGATGCCGCAAGTTGCAGATCCGGGAAAAGCAGGCCGAGACAGCACTCCACACCAAGTTTCAAAGCAAAAGACTAGGACAGGAGCGTGGGGCGCCCTGGGGAGCAGTTTCAAGGGTAGAATCAGGACAGTGGCGCCCGCATCCCGGTCCCGAACATTTTCACTCAGATTTTGACTCTAGGTATGCATTTGCATTCTTGTCTTATTCTTGTGTTTATAGCTTTCCATAGTTTAAGTTCAATTCTGGAATCTTGTTATTAGTTCATACTTGCACTTTGGGGTTGGGAATTGAACTTGCATCATCTTATCTTTCAATTGCAACAAAGGAATAGAAATCCTAATAGGTATCCCGTGGCTCTCTCTTCAACAAAAAGAAGTAGCCAATTGTGTGATATCTCTAGGCTCTTTTGTATTCCACAAGTGTGTGGTTGAAAGTGAGATTAGGGCATGTTTGCTTAGTGTCACTTTTTCCCCTACACATTTTGGTGAACCCGACGTGAAACTCCAATCTTCTCTAATTCTAATTTATGTTTTCAAATTTGAGTGTTTATGCTATTTCAAATTCAAATTTGTATTTACAAGTCTTAATTTCTTGCAAGATTCAAAAAATTTAGAGGAAATTTTTGCTAAAACCCTAAAGTTGAACTTGTGGATAGCTTAATTGGGATCAATAATTTCAAATTTGATTTAGGAACTCATTTGAATCATAAATTTCATTTTCTAAATCTACATCCTAAGTGCTTGAATTGGTTAAAATTAAACATTTCCTTCTATTTTGCATGTGTTATCATTTGAAAGAGGAAAATTGTTGTCATGATGCATTCATTTCATAGATGTGATAATGGGTTAGCTTCCCTTGTTTCAATTTTTCCTTCTCCTAAAGAACTTCCCCCCATCTATAACAACATTTTAGTGCCTAAAAGAGTTGCTATCAATCCCTTTGAGGCTCTCCCATGCTCTAAGGATGAAGACTTTAAGAGTGATCTTGACAATTCTCCTAAAATGTGCCCTTCCTATTTAGCTATCCTAGAGGAAGAGAATGATATCATAAACACCTTTCTTAATGTTACTTCACCTTCCCTACATAATGCCTCTCTAAGTGAAAAGGTATTGATGGACATTGACTTATTTTCTCCTAAAGTTGGTCCTTCCAATGGGGGCATGTTAGTGCAACAAGAGGTTATGAACACTTCTTTCAAAGATCTCCTTCCTAAGCATGAATCTTTGGAGAAATATGTTCATGTTCCTCCTAAAAAACACTCCCTTAATGAGGATCCTTTTGTGCAAGAAGATGACATTATCCCTACATTTCCTAGTGATGGCATTTCCTTTTCCAACAAAATTGCCAATAGAAATGATGAATTAATGATAAATGCTTACCCTTCTCCTAAAGTTTGTCTTACCCATAAGCATCCCTTAGAGAAAGAAGATGAAATAATAAGCAATTTCCTTAATTCTCTCTCCCCTAAAGATCATATTGAACATATTTTGAGGAAAGAGGATGAGTTTAACACATCTATTGATGCTCTCCCTCCTAAGGATGAGGAATTAATAAACAATGTCATCTTCTCTCCCAAAATTGACAATACTTCAAACATTCCTTTCAACAACCTCACTATTTGGGATGAACCATTAGAAGAAGGTGTAGATTATTCTCTACCCCGTGAGAGAACCCTAGCCAAAGGGGATGAAATCAAGATTGAAAACTCCCTTGATAGTTTCTCACCTTCCTTGAATCTTAATTATTCTCTCTCTAAAAATAAAGCATCTCCCTCTCCTCAACTTGGTTCTACTCATAAGGATACCCTAGTTCAAAGCAAGATGGTTAACATCTCTTTCAAAGATCTCCCTCTCAAAAGTGAGACTTTAGAGAGTAATGTTGATCCTTCTCCTAGAGAGTTTATTCCCCATGTAGATCCTTTGATGATAAAGGATGATATGACCTTTCCTAGTATTACTCTTCCTACTAGAACATCAGTGCCTACCCCTTGTCTCTCTCCTAAAATTGATTTAATCCATGATAAGATTTTAGTGCAAGAGAAGACTATCAAAAATTCTTCCAACACTTTTGTTCATTCCTCTAAACCATCCTTAATCAATTTGATACATGTGAATGAAACACCTAACAAACCTCTCTTCACTATCCAAGGTGCTTGTTCTTCTCAAAATTATCAACCTTTAAATAAGCCTATCTTTGTGGTACAAGGTGGTTATGCTAATGATTCTTTTTGCACTCCTAAGAAACCTGTTATTACTGTGCAAGGAGGTTATTCTTCTAAGAGCCCTTATGAGTATGCTAAGCAACTAACTAGAGAGAGTTATAATGTGGTTTCTCATACCTATAACACAAGAAACAATAGGCAACCTAATCCTCCTCCAGTTAGCACAGCTTCACTTCCTCCTTCCCAACCTATTCTTCCTCAAGCTCCACATATTTCACAAGTTCTTGGTAAGGAATATGATCTCATAGAACAACTTAAAGCTACTCCGGAAAAGATATCCCTTTGGGATTTGATCCAAACTTCTTCTGTTCATCATGGAATGTTACAAGATGCCTTGAAAGATTTGAATGTTCCTCCACCTAATACATCTAGTAATATAGTATCTTTGGTTAACTTTGTGATGAATCCTAAAGCTCAAATTGTGTTTACTCAAGATGAATTGCCTACTAGTGAAATTCAACATCAATATGATCCCTTGATGATTGTGGTTATCATAAATGACACTGCTATAAGACGAACACTGGTAGATAATGGCTCTGGCCTTAATGTGTGTAGCATTAATCTATTGCATAAGATGAATGTGGATACATCCCTTATTGAGCATGACTCTTGTCCCATTCAAGGCTTTGATAATGTGGCTAAGTCTTCATTAGGTATTATCACCTTACCCATCACAATGGGACCTGTTACTTTGCCTACTCCTATCCATGTTATGTCGGGAAATCTAACATACAACTTGTTATCAGGGAGACCTTGGATTCACAGTATGCAAGCTGTCCCCTCTACATTACATAGACAAGTTAAATTTATTTATAACAATAAGACATATACCTTGATAGGTGATACTAATCTTCAGGCTTGTTTGCAAACATCTACTTCTAAAGGGAGTTCTTCTAAATCTTCCTCTTCTAATGACGACTCTTTAAACAAAATACCTATGGATGAATCATCACCCTCTGATAATCAAAATTCTTTGGATGAATCTGAAGTTCTTGAAGAAGATTCTTCTCAACTGGAATCTACACATGAAAAGGCTTTTGATCCTGAGAAGGTTCTCGCAGAAGATGATTGGGGATCTCTTGATTTTAATCGCACCTTTGTAGGTGAGTATAGGGTTCCTCCTAGAGAGCTTAAAGTTAAAAAGAAGGAAGAAACTAGAGATCAATCAATCTTACCTGAACCTATGAGTAATAATTTTTTGGCCGCTTCTCAAACTTCTTCTCCTCACACCTCTAGTTCTGAAGAATTTGATTCTTTGTCTTATGAAAAACCACCTTTTCTTTCTGAAATGGCTAATCATTATGGTCATGGTTTCCATATTTTGGCTAAGAGTGGCTATAGTGGAAATGGTTGTGGCACAAATGAACAAGGAATTAAGGTTCCTTTAGAACATAACATGCATGAATATTCATTTGGACTTGGATATAATCTTTCTAAGCCCACCAAAGCATCTAATAGACCATCTCTCAATGTGAATGCTATATTTAGTAGTGATGATGATCTCACTTCAACTAAATCATCTTCTACTTCTATCAACTCTCATTTCCCTCATAAGGAAATCTTGATGATGAACAAATCTCTTTATGACTCCCCTCAAATTTCTAATTCCACTTATGAATCTTTATCTCCTATTCATCATAAAGTCCTTTCCCCCAGGGATAAGGATCTAATAAATTACACTCATCCCTCTTCTAAGATTTCTTGTGACTTTTCTTCTTCAATTTTATACATGTTTTTGATCTCACTTATAGTTGAGCATTTAGCATGTCATATTCAAATACCTCATTCAGTCTATCATGTCTTTAAATAACATTAATGGCTATTATGTTGCTCATCATTATGTGACATTGGTAGCTCATTTACTGGGGGCTCATTTTCATTCATGATGGTACAATTTCAAGTGCAATCATATTTTTGAAGCAAAATAATAGCCTAATTTTCTATGTTATCTCTTGTTCCTATGGGGACAAGAGTGATTTCATACATCTCTTCTTTTTATGGTTAAAATTTCCCTTTGGGGTACTAGTGTGGAAATATTCATCATCTTTTCTTTAGAATCCTCTTTTCCTAGATATGGGAGAAGATATTCTCTTTCTTATCCTACCCACTTCTTGTGAGGAGCATTTTACATACACTAATGTCTTGCTTGCATGAACTCATGTGAGTATGTAGTACATTTTGCTTATGTCTAAATCTATCCCTAGAAGATTGTGTAAGTCCTTCTCATTGTCCTTATCCTTGGGAGGCAATGATCTTTCCTTATTTTATCTAAGGATCCACTTTTTCCTATTTCGTGGATGGTGTGAACTTTATTACTTGATGTTATTCCTTGTATGCATTTGTTGTTGTTTGTTCAAAGATTCTCTCTTACAAGAGGTGTAATTCCTTGACTACAACCTCTTTTGCACTTGGTAAAATACATCCACAATGAATTCACTCTCCCAATTGGGTTAAAAAGAGCATCATCCTTCATTAAGAATCACTTTCACCTCGCAAAAGAAGGAAGTATTGCATTCTTATTCTCTTCTTTGTCTTATTCTAGAAGATGTTATATTTGTCTAAGACAATTCCTCTCAAGGATAGGTGTCTTTTGTACAAAGATCTCTTCTCCTCTAAGGATCTCCTTTACACATACTACAAGATATTCCTTTTCAACTATCTTATCCTTGCTTAAAGAGTGCAAAACTCTCTTGCTTGGATCTATGACATTGTTGCATTTTTGGGGTATCTTCTTTTGTGATGAAGGTAGGTATCCTTGTTCTACTTTGCTTATGACATAAACATTACACTTTTTGAGCAATGGGTCATTCTTGAAACTAGAGCACAGACTCTTAGAGCGAGATGTCTCCATTTTTCTTTTATGCAAGCTGATTATTCTCGAAACCAGAGTGCAGACTCTTAGAGCGAGATGTCACACTTTTGTACTATACATATATAGGTTGTAGCATACTCAGGCATAGACTCCTATGAGGTGCTTCTAACCTCCCTTACACACACATGCACGAGGTTGAGTGGAACTAGAGGCATAAGGCTAGACTTTCTCACTCTCCTCCCTTACATGGATCAACTAGACAGACTCTAGGGGCTAGTTTTCCATGTCCTTTTTCCCATGGATCACCTAGACAAGATCTAGGGGTGAGAAGTCCATGTTTTCTCTCTCACTATTCTTCTCATGGATCACCAATGTGTGTATTCATTCTTTTTTCCTTTCTTTTCTTCTCTTTGTGTAGCGTCCTAAAATTGTGACACTTGCAATTTCGACTGCATTTGGGTCTTCACGATGGCAATGCAACACGGAACCTGAATGGAGACCCCGAAACTTGTTCATGACATCAAAAACTGCATTTTTTAGCACCCTGGCCTGATCCTCCTTGCACCCTGCTATCCCTGGAGGTGGGACCATGGCCCCCAGCGCCCTGGTCCTTGGCCCTATTTTTGGGCCCAGTCTCTTTTGGGTCTCGGGTCTTTATGTTTGCAAATTGGAAAATAATCTTCCCAGGTCGGCCTAAGGTCAAAAAAATCAGTCTTTCAACCCTAATTGACAAGTATATAAACTACATTTCCTCTCCCATTTTGGTAAGAGAAAAAAGAGAAAAAAAAGAGGCAGAAGTGACATAAAACATTCAAGCATTCAAGCATTCAAGCATTCAAGCATTCCTTCAAGCAATTGATCATTCTAAGTCTCCATTCAAGGCTAAGTGTTGCATTCAAGACAAGGATTCAACCATTGAAGAGGAGATCACATACAACATACAACATACAACAACATTTACACCTTCGCATGTAAGAATACAAACATTCTTACAACAAGGTTGCAGGTACGCGGCTGTAATTGAAGATCTGGAATCCTTGTGCAGAGACGAACAGATCCCCCTTCATTTCGTGAATTTTTCGGAGGACTGTGTGCATGCCGGGCGCCATTGTCCCGTCAACTTTCACTCAAATTTGCAGGACAGCGCCGTCTCGACATTTTACTGCTAATTTCAGGTCCGCAGCCTCATCCTATATTCCTATCTCTGTTTATAAGTGAATCTTTCTCACTTTTCATGCATTCCTAGCTTAATCCTTCTATCTACATTCTTTACAAAAGAGGGTAGCCTTGCTGTCTTAACCCTTGAAACTCATTTAGAATCCAATCTTGCATTGTGTGGGATTGGATCTTGTGGGTTTCAACCCCTCTTTTGAATGTAAAGTCTCCCCTAAGTGAAAACCGTCAACCCTAGTGACCTCCTTCCCCTCTCCTTGGAGTGGTGGGGGGAACACTTAGGGTTCGCTCATGATTTTCTGCTTTACATTTTGGTGAACCTGACGTGAACATCCTTTCTAATTATTCATGGTTAGATCTGAAAATTGGCTTCCTTGATTACATTTCCATGTTTGATCTTTTGCAAATTTTAGAGGTTAATTGCATAAAAACCCTAAAATTTTCTTTTTAGTAATTGAGCTTGTGAAATGTTTAATTATTAATGCTTGTTTCAGATCTACCCTTCTATTACAAATTGTCAATTCATATTTGTGCTTTAATTCTGAAAATTAAGTGGTTAAATGTCAAAACCCTAATTTTTGAAACCCTCTTGATTCAACCTTTGACCGACAATTTCACTGATCTAAACATCTCCAAATCGGCTGTAACTTTGGATTCCGCAACAAAATCATAATATCTTTCATCCCTGAAAATTTGGAAAAAAGTTGCGAGGACTGTGTGCACCCCGAGCGCCATCGTCCCCGACATTTTTTTCGAAATTTCGGGAGCTAGATCTTATTGTATTTTTCTGCTAAAAGCCAAAATTTTGGCTGATTTTATCAATTCTAACACTTTCAAAATTAAAGTCAAAGTTGGTCTAGTGATTGCTTGGATTAAGGCTCCTAATCATTCAAAAATTGTCGAAATTGAAATTTTGTGTCAAAATTGTGTTCTTACTGTCCTAAATCTGAAAAGTGTGTCGGCATTCATTCAAAATTCCAGTGCTTTATTCAAATTCTTGCAATTTGTGACTTTTGAAATTAAGTGTTTAATTACAACAACTTTGATTTCCGCTTTCAAAATTGAATTTTGCATGAAATTGAGTCAACTTTTAAAATTCAAAACTTGCATTGCTTTTGGTATTCCCTCTAAAATCATAAAATTCAAAATTTCAGTTTCCCTCTCTTTTTCAAAATTCAAATTTTGCATTTTTCAACAATCTTGGTAGGGTTCAATTTTGAGATTGCAACTTTAATTTGGCCTATCTACAGATCATAAAATCACTCAATTTTTTCAGATTAGCTTTAAAATCATCATAACTTTCATCTCTGAAAATTTCGAAAAAAGTTGCGAGGACCGTGTGCACCCCGAGCACCACGGTCCCTGACATTTTTTCTGAAATTTCGGGAGATTGTCATGATTGCATTTAACAGCCTAAATCTAGGAGATTGGCTAATTTTATTGAAATTTGCTACCTCTAAATTCAAAATCTTCTCTCCCTCTCTAGTGCATGAGTTTTACAACAATAAGCCCTACTTACACTATTCCCATTAGACGAAGCCGTAGAATTAAGTCTTTCCGAGGTTTAATTACTGAGGAGATGGAACCTAATTTGAATAGCCTTTTTAACAAGGACACAGGTAATTCCTCTAATCCTCTTAATGATGAAGAAGCTCTCTATGAGGTTTCTGTAGAACAACTTTCGAAATTGGATAACCAATTTGATGATTTTCAGCAATGCATGTCTCAAGAGTATCCCGATAGTCAAGCTCTTTCATTAATTGAGGGTCTAAAACGTATGGTTCAAAGTGATAAGAATGGAATTGATATTTTGTGTGGTATTGCACACATCGTGGATTCAAATGTGATGCCTATGAAGAGTTGTGCTGAAACTTTAGGTTATACACAACCTCCCACTCAAGTCAATCATTCAATTCTTTTAACAACTTCTATTGCTAGTATACCTACTTTTACATCAAACATAATGACTACTTCTATACAAGACATTCCGCCTATGATCACCAGTCATGGGGGCAATCCTTCCTCTTCAATTAACCCTCTCCCTTCATTCAATCCAACTTCTTCATTCATTCCTTCAATGAGTGTCCCTATTATATCTCCACAAATGAACATGACGCAAGGGGGCAATTCATTTAACCATTCCATTCCTCCTTGTAGTGCTCCTCTTTTCCAATCCTCTCCTATGACTAACTATCATAGTGTCCCGCCACCTTACTCTCAATCAATACCTTCTTTCAATAACATAATACCTCCATCACAATCTAACACATTTAATATGAATTCTTCGACTGAAGCGACCATTAACAATCTTGCACAAACTGTCTCTTCTTTATAGCAACAAATTGTCTCTATGAATCAATCTAAGTTTAGTGTGCCCACATTTGATGTTGCGAGCCCACTTTCTCTTGACATTGTTCGAGCTATTCCTCCTAAGCATGTTGAAATCCCGCATTTGGAGCTTTATAATGGTAAAGGTGATCCTCTAACACATGTTAAGACTTTTCAAACAATATGTACCGATTTTGCTTATGACCAAAGGTTGCTTGCAAAACTGTTTACTAGAACATTAAGAGATAAAGCCCTACAATGGTATTGCTCATTGCCTTCTTATTCTATTACTTCTTTCGAACAACTTGCAAATGCTTTTATTCAACAATTTCAAAACGATATAAGTCCTAAAGTTACTTTGATTGATTTAATGCATTGTAAACAAGGTGTTAAACAAAAAGTGACTGATTTCATTGGTAGATATAAGCATTTGTATGCTCAAATTTCTTTTCCAGTGCCTGACAATGATATTCAAAGAATCTTTATTTCTAATTTACAAAAGGATATTCGAGACAAACTTCTATTTTCTGAGTTTACTTCTTTCCAACAATTGTGTGCAACTCTTCACAATTATCAACTGACTGTGAGTCAAATGGAACAAGCAAATCCTATGGCTCTGAGTGATAAGGGTGATAGTAGTCAACAACCATTTGGGAAGTTTAAACCGAACAGAGAGTCCATTAAATTCAATGAAAACATCATCAACAACAATGTGAATGCAGCATCAGGTGTGCCTCCTATTTCTAAGTTTTTCAGGAAAGAGAGAAAGTTTACTCCTTTGAATGAATCATTACATAGTATTATGAATAAGTTATTGGAACAAAATGTGCTTACTCTCCCTCCTGTAAAGCAAATCGATCCTACAAAGATTAATTCACCCTATTTTGATAGCAAATCTTTTTGTCAATTTCATCGTCAACCTGGGCATGATACTGAAAAATGTTTTGCTTTAAAGGGCAAAATTCAAGATTTGATTGATAATAATACTATCTCTGTTTCAGGAGTGAATGATAAAGGCAACACATCTGTAGCTCCTCCTAACCAAAATCTTAAGATTTTTACTGATCCATTACCTTCTCATACCTCTAATGTGATTGAGACTAATGATTCCTCTTTCTCATCTGATGGTCTTGTGTCTATGACTCCGAATGTGATTAACTTTGTAGAGCAGAAAGAAAACCCTAATGAACCTTCCATCACATTTGATTCTAGTGAAACTATCAGGGCACTTGATGGTCCTTTATACATAGTTGCAAAAGTCAAGAATACACCTTGTCGTGGAGTGCTTATTGATCCTTCGTGCATGGTTAATGTTATTACTGAAGAATTTCTTTTTACTTTGCAATTGAATCAAGTGATCTATGACAAAACAGATGTGGTTGTGAAATTACTTGATTTATTTTCTTCTCTTGCAATTGGTTCTATTACATTACCTATTGAGGTCCGTAACAAATCCCTTGATGTGAACTTTGCTATTATTCCATCTTCCGAACAATTTCGTGTGAAGCTTGGCTATCCTTGGCTATCTTCCATGAAAGCTATTGCTTCTCCTATTCATAAATGTTTGAAATTTCCCCATAATGGTGAAGTTGTTACTGTCAATCATAGTCTCTTTAAACCAGCTGAAAGAACTTCTAGCGTTCCTATTGATTATTTTTGGCCTAAACAATTCCAATCTCTTCCTCCGCAAAGTGATCATCTTTTCAAATCTTATCAAAAGTGGAAAATAGATATGATCCTATCTCTAAGTGAACCTAGAACACCCAAACTTGATATTCCTATCGTTCTTGAGAAGGAAGTTCTTCCTTTGAAAGATAAAACTAATGTCTTTCCTCAAGAAGATTCCCAACCCATTCCTATGGATGTGACTATGTCTATGTCTAATAAACTTTCTAAAAGTAGACCTATACCTCCTCGTCATGATGGACTTGGTCTCCTTCCTAAACCAAATATTCCTCCTTTATACGGAGTAGTTCCTCCTCCTTCCTTTTATAAAGAGAAGAGACCTTCCTCTTCTCCTATTATCCAACCTAAGAGACCACAACCTAAACACACAAGTGATAAGGATGAGAAAATTCCTCGTCCTCAATCTTCTCCACTTCCTACTAAGACTAGACAAAATCGTTCTGCACGTGAACGCTGATGAAAGCGTCATCTTAGAGCTCAGGCAGCTGCTTCTCAAACTTTGCAATCCCCAAAAACACCTTCAACAAACATTATTCCATTTTCTCCAAAATCTCCTAAACATAAGCTGCATGATGGTCTTGATCCTGTGCGAGTTAAAGATCCTATTTTTATAAATCTTGATGATGATATAGATGAAAATGTTATTCATGATGAAAATGTTACTTCTCTTGCTTCTGATAGTGAATATGAATGTGTTGATGTTGATAACCATTTATCTAACAAATTTTCTAAAACACTTATCCTAGCCCCTAGACAAGAACAACGTGGCTTGGAACATGAACATAGCCCTTGTTTGGATCTTGTGATAGCTCCATCTGCTATGTTGGATGTTCCTCCTCTAGCATGTTCCCTACCTTCCTGAAACATTGATCAGCAAGATCGGGGGGTAGATGACATGCTAGACTAGTTTCATTAGCATAGCAGATTCTCTCCTCCTCTCTTTTGTTACTTCTTCTATGTGTTATTCTCATTCTTCTATTTGTTTTCCTTAGTGTTGTCTACTTGAGGATGATGTAAAGCATTGAGATCTCTTTTGGTCTCTCTCATGTTGACTCAAAAGACACATGTGTTCCCTTCTTCTAGGTGACCTTCCTTGATTGGGGAATGAAGAACAATTATGCATACATACATATGATATACATGAATTGTCAGACAACATACTGACCCTGAGGAAAGCAAAGACACCTCGTGCTTTGTGTTTTGTGTCTATTATCCTTGGGTTTATCTCACACTTGGGGGCTAAATCTTTGTGATAACGTGCTCCTTTCCCTTCTCATTTCTTATGTGTGTCACTACCTTAAAGCAATCACCCCCGTTGAGGCATGTGTGATCGCTTTAACGTAGGGGGGCATACACCTCGTCTATCCCTTCAGGATACTTGAAAATTTCTTGGTGAACTTAGCTTTGCCTTGAAAATTTTTGGTATTTTTCTTACATGACTCATAGTGAGGGAACCTTACTACTGATAGTCATGGTTCTCCCTCATGATCTTCCCTTTTACTTTGTCAGTTGAAGTCATAAGATCCTGAGTCCACTGGGGGCTTGGTGTGTCTTGCCTCCTTGACGTGGTGAATGTTTTTCAATGTTGTTTCCTTGTACTTTACCGGAAGTATGAGCGTACGCTTATACTCCCACTAAAGTGGGGGCTAAATGTAGCGTCCTAAAATTGTGACACTTGCAATTTCGACTGCATTTGGGTCTCCACGATGGCGATGCAACATGGAACCTGAATGGAGACCCCGAAACTTGTTCATGACATCAAAAACTGCATTTTTTAGCACCCTGGCCTGATCCTCCTTGCACCCTGCTGTCCCTGGAGGTGGGACCATGGCACCCAGCGCCCTGGTCCTTCAGGACTAGGGCGCCCAATGCCCTGGTCCCCCAGGACCATGGCACCCAGCACCCTGGTCCCTGGCCCTATTTTTGGGCCCGGTCTCTTTTGGGTCTCGGGTCTTTATGTTTGCAAATTGGAAAATAATCTTCCCAGGTCGGCCTAAGGTCGGAAAAATCAGTCTTTCAACCCTAATTGACAAGTATATAAACTACATTTCCTCTCCCATTTTGGTAAGAGAAAAAAGAGAAAAAAAAGAGGCAGAAGTGACATTAAAACATTCAAGCATTCAAGCATTCAAGCATTCAAGCATTCCTTCAAGCAATTGATCATTCTAAGTCTCCATTCAAGGCTAAGTGTTGCATTCAAGACAAAGATTCAACCATTGAAGAGGAGATCACATACAACATACAACATACAACAACATTTACACCTTCGCATGTAAGAATACAAACATTCTTACAACAAGGTTGCAGGTACGCGGCTGTAATTGAAGATCTGGAATCCTTGTGCAGAGATGAACAGATCCCCCTTCATTTCGCGAATTTTTTGGAGGACCGTGTGCACGCCGGGCGCCATCATCCCGTCAAATTTCACTCAAATTTGTAGGACAGCACTGTCTCGACATTTTACTACTAATTCTAGGTCCGCAGCCTCATCCTATATTCCTATCTATGTTTATAAGTGAATCTTTCTCACTTTTCATGCATTCCTAGCTTAATCCTTCTATCTACATTCTTTACAAAAGAGGGTAGCCTTGCTATCTTAACCCTTGAAACTCATTTAGAATCCAATCTTTCATTGTGTGGGATTGGATCTTGTGGGTTTCAACCCCTCTTTTGAATGTAAAGTCTCCCCTAAGTGAAAACCGTCAACCCTAGTGACCTCTTTCCCCTCTCCTTGGAGTGGTTGGGAGAACACTTAGGGTTCGCTCATGATTTTCCGCTTTACACTTTGCATTTTGTTTCCATTTACATCCTTCATCTTGTGTTAGAGAACTCCCAAATCCTCACACTCTTTGTTGTGTTGGAACTGAGATTTAGTCCTCTTTCTTACCAAATGATTCTCCATTAGTTTTTGATCTCATATCAAATCTTCTTGTGAGCATTTGTCATCAATATTCTCTAACAATTTGAAGTGGTAAACATGATACCCTATTTCAACTCACTAAAATTAGCAAGCCGAAACAGGGGGGGGCATATAGCTACCCTCGAATTTTCATCACCTTCCTTAGTAAGCATTAGGTGATTTTGTGATCTAACATGTGGTTTTGTAGGTTGTGGTTCCTAACTGAGTACTGCAGATACCGCTGGGGGCTTCGTCCGACAACTTATGGATATATCCTTTTTCAAATAATGTTTACTTTTATGTACATTAGCTTGCATATGCATGTAGTGTTCATATGACCGCTAAAGTGGGGGCTAAATGTAGCGTCGTAAATTGTACGCACTTGCTAGGGTGGTACAATTTCACACCTAGTTTAGCACCCGCCTTGGCGCATTTTGCATTTTGCATTACATTTTCCCTTTAGCACTTAATTAATTAAATTAATTAGGTCTAAGGTTCTATTTTATCATCTCCCATATCATAAAGTTGGGCCCTTTTCATTAAAGTGTGCCCCTTTCATTTTATTCCTCTAATACATCATTTAATCAAAAACCCTAATTAGGTCCTATTTTGAACTTGGGGGCTTGATTTCGGGGGTCAAAACATCTCGAAATCAGCTGTAACTTCGAGATTCACTCTAAAATCATCATATCCGACAGCCCTGAAAATTTGGTGAAAAGTTGTCGGGACCATGGCACCCGGAGAGGACCATGGCGCCCGGAGTGCACATGGTCCCGGACATTTTTCCCAAAATTTTAGGAGCGCGATCCAATCATAAAATAAAGATTAACCCCAAGAAATTGGTAGGAGATTCAATCTCTAGGTCGGCCAAAAATTGAAATTAAGACCTAGGGTTTCATACATAAGAGCTCTCTTTCTTCATTTGAAAGGGGCTGAATTTTGGGTTTCAGGGACCTTCTATGCAGTGAAAGAGAAGATCTTTGAAGACTTCAACAACATTCAACATCCATCCATCCAACATTCATCAATTTCATTTATTCATTTAGGGCTTTGAAGGCATTGAAGAGCAATAGGGGATTACCGACTGAAGATTGGCTTGTACCCCTCCCTTGGGGTTGGGTATGATTTCATGTTGTTTTCATGTCTTTGCATAAGCCTCATTATATCATTTGTATTCATGCTTTAGATCACTTTGCATCTTGGTTTGGAGCATTTACATTATCATTTACAAGCAATTAGGGTTTACTTTCTAGGTTGCTCTAGTCTGCTTACTTGCATTTTAGGATCTTGCACACACACAAGATCTGCACACACAATATTATTACAATACAACTTGGCTATTCATGGAGGTGGAAATCACCGAAGCAGGGGTTTGACTAAGGCAAAACCCTATATAGCCACCCACCATACCCTTTTTAGATATAAGTGCAGGTTTCGAGATTCGGATGACGCAACAAGTTGCAGATCCGGGAAAAGCAGGCCGAGACAACACTCCACACCAAGTTTCAGAGCAAAAGACCAGGACAGGGGCATGGGGTGCCCTGGTCCTGCCAGGACAGGGGCGCTGGGCGCCCTGGTCCCTCTGTCAGATAGCAGTTTTCAGCATTTTTGACAGCTTTCTAGGTTGCAAAACAGCATTTTTCGGAGCAGTTTCAAGGGCAAAATCAGGACAGTGGCGCCCGCATCCCCGTCCTAAACATTTTCACTTAGATTCTGACTCCGGGTACGCATTTGCATTCTTGTCTTATTCTTGTGTTTATAGCTTTCCATAGTTTAAGTTCAATTCTGCAATCTTGTTATTAGTTCATACTTGCACTTTGGGGTTGGGAATTGAACTTGCATCATCTTATCTTTCAATTGCAACAAAGGAATAGAAATCCTCAAAAGGTATCTCGTGGCTCTCTCTTCCACAAAAAGAAGTAGCCAATTGTGTGATATCTCTAGGCTCTTTTGTATTCCACAAGTGTGTGGTTGAAAGTGAGATTTGGGCATGTTTGCTTAGTGTCACTTTTTCTCCTACACACTACCAAACACTTTAAAGTAACTCACGGTGGGAGTTTTCCTGGTCCAATACTCATAAGGGGTTTTATCTTTACCTTTCTTGATGAGTACCCAGTTCATAGTATAGATTGTAGTGCTCACCACTTCTCTTCAAAAAGTGTGAGCAACCTTTCCTTGGATCAGCATTGTTCTAGCCACTTCAACTACAATCCTGTTATTTCTTTCTGCTATACCATTCTATTGAGGTGTCCTTGGGGTAGACAACTGCCTCTTGATACCATTATCTTCACAGTACTTATTGAATTCATCATAAGTGAATTCTCCTCCTTGATCAGTTCTCAGACATTTTATATTTTTACCACTTTCTTTCTCTACCAATGCTCTAAAAGCTTTGAACATTCCAAATGCTCAAGACTTGTCTTTCAGGAATGTGACCCACATCATTCTTGAGCAATCATCAGTAAGAATCATAAAATACCTATCTCCCTAAATACTTCTAGTTTTCATAGGACCACACAAATCCGTATGCACAAGATCAAGTAAATTTTCTGCTGAGAAAGGCTTACCTTTGAAAGTTGAGGAAGACATCTTCCCAAGTTGACATTCTCTGCACAAAGAATTTTCTTGTTTCTCAGCAAAGGTAATCCTCTTACCACCTTGATCTTACCAACTTTAACAATGTTGTCAAAGTTAATATGACAGAGTCTCCTATGCCATATCCAACTATCATCAAACTTAGCTATTAGATACCAACTTATCTTGGCATTCAATTGAAATAGGTTAGCTTTGGTTTGCTTACTAGTCGCAATAACTTCACCACTCTTCCCAATTATACTACAAATTCCACCTTTGAATTCCAACACTAATCCTTTGTCATTCAACTGAGCAGCACTCAACAAGTTATGCTTAAGACCTTCTACCCAGTAGACATCATCTGCACTTCTCTTTCCATTCAGTGAGATGTATCCTTTACCATTCACCAAGCATGGTGCATCATTGCCAAATGTGACAACACCTCCATCATATTTCTCTAGAGACAAAAACTTTCTCCGGTCACTAGTCATTTGGTGAGAACAACCACTATCAATTATCCACTCATTAGATTTGTCAATGCAAGAGACAAGTGCTTTCTTGTTAGACACTTCTTCCTTTACTGCTACAAACACTATGTCTTCATTTTCTTCATCCTCTGATTCTTCATCCACAACAACTAGAAAATTTCTTCTATTTCCACCTTTATACTTTCTAAATCTCTCTAGTTTATCCTTATTGTCATTGTTAGGACAATTAATAGCTATATGTCCTATCTTGTTGCAGTAAAAACATTTCAAAGGAAATTTACCTCTATATTTTCCAATTCCCTTCAGAAGTCTTTTAACAACAAGAGCTTCGAACCCCATCAGAATCTCTTCATCATCCATATCTCTGCATTGTCTGGATTCATAACTGGTACTAGTTTCTTTTCCTTTTCTGGATGGTACAGTAGATGCTTTAAAGGCTGACTTAGTCTTCTGAATGCTACCTTCATAGCTATTCAACTCATATGCAGTTAACTTTGCAATAATAGAATCTAAGAATACCTTGGTTTTATCAATAGACCTTAGTTCCTGGATAGCAGCAACTCTGATTGCATAGATTGGTAACAATGATCTAAGGACTTTACTAACAACAATGGTATCATCAATAGTTCCACCAATGCTTTTGATATCACCAACCACAGTCATAATCCTAATGCCATATTGTTGAATGGTCTCATATTCAACCATCCTCATATCCTCAAATTTACCTCTGAGGCTTTCTTCCTTAGCTTTCCTTACATGCTCATCACCACCATAGATGTTTTCTAGTGCATCCCATACATCCTTAGGTGTATCCTTGTCTTTTACATCAATAAACTCGATATCTGATAGGTTGCTGATAAGAGCTTGCATGACTTGCCCATTTTTTTGGAACTCTCTCTTCTGATCATTAGTCAGAGTGCTAGTGGGAGTAACATAGGCATTCTCAGCGTAGCTCCAGTGTTGAGCATGTTAGTTAGATGATAGGGGGGTGAATCAAATAAAATCACAATACAATGTTCTAATCAGATTCAACCTTAGTAGAACTTACTTGATATGCAACTATGACTATAAATCATTCTAACTCATAAATAGATAAACTTAAAACATGAAATCACATTGGACACCAGATTTAACATGGAAAGCCTAATAGGGAAAAACCACTATGGGATTTTGGACCCACAAGAAAATATACTCTTCTAGAGTATGCTCGGTTAAAAGCCAATCCTGTTAAAGATTACATAAACACATTGCTAGATGTGACCCGGTCAAGGGATTTCCCTCAGATCTATCAGAATCTTGCACTTTGTTAGAAGTGACCTTGTCAAAGGATTTCAAACACTCAATTAGAATGTTACCTTTGTAGAGGATTTACAAATAAGACTGTTAGGTCCAGTCAGTTAAGAGATTTCCTATCACTTACAAAAATAAATAATAATAATAAAAGATATCTACAACTTCACATCTGAAATGTTATAATAGATTCTATGTACTCAAGATAATCTTGTCATAAGACTTATCTTTGTCCTTGTTGGGCTTCTCACTCTATTCTTCAATTAGATCTTCAATCTTCTGTATTCGGTTATCACTTCTGTAGCATCACTATGCTTCTATTTGCCCGCATCCTTTGTTCATCAACTTCTCTTTATTTATAAGAAATTCCTAACTGCTTAATCTCCTCAATCACATTTCCCATGATTAATCTTAGCCATCAGATCTTCAAACTTGACTAGGTTCATTGAATCCTTTGAACTAAAAAACATTTTATCTTGCCTTGAAACTTGTATTCCTTCCTTAGTACTTGTGCTCGGTTATGACCGTTCAATTTTTGTTGTAGATCTAACTCTTGAATTTTCATTGTCGTTGATCCTTAACAAACTTCTTGCATGACATTCCATTATTCTATAAATCTCCAACTCATTGACATCCTTCATTTAATAATGTATTCACTCATTCAATGCATTTGGTTACTGCTCGGTTGATACTCAGTTAATACTAAACTTTACTCGGTAGATATTCTTGTCTCCATGACTTTTTCCTTCTTTAACCGATGTCGATAACCTTGGAGTTTACCGACTAGCTCCTTGCTTGGTAAAATAGAATAGTATCAAACCTTTACTCATTCTATTGCATGAGATCTTTTCTCCTTCTTGTTCAGTCTTCGAATACACATATATAGGATATCAAAACAATCAAAATATCATAATATCATCACTATCTAACTCAGTAATATTTGCCCATTGAATAACTTATTACTCCCCTTCATTTGCACATTCTTTCAATGTCATTTACCAACATATTTATACTCATCAAAACATACTCTTTGAGATATGGCAACATCATACTAAATCAGAAAATCAATTGCTTGACATCAATCACAAAATAATAATATTAAGAAAGTAATCATCCTTTATCAATTATATCATTCATCTCCAACAACCTTCTCAATATCATCAACCAACACACTTATTGTAATGCCAACAATCTCCCCCTTTGGCATTGATGGCAATACCAGCTTGATTTATTCCAATTGATCCAATTGATTCAAACACTGTTAATCTTCTCCTGTTATCCTTGAGCTATAAACTTCTCTTGTAATCTTTTACTCCTATCATTAGTCTTCTCCCCCTTTGACAACAATGCCAAAAGTGAGACTGATCCATAATTACTTCCCCCGTGAAGTAATTTCCTTGCTATTAAAATATATACAAATGTATCTTAGTCAGAGCATCTTGTCTTCATTCACTATTTCCTACACAACTTTAGACATCCTTCTAAAGTGTCTAAATCAACATCAACTCACAAATAGTATTCTTTGGAGTCATAGATTTGATGTTGTCACCAAACTCTATCAGTGAGTGCTAGATAGGGGTAGGACCCCTAAATTACTTCTGAGATACTCAAAAGTGTCCCTTGGCAGTGGCTTTGTGAAGATGTCTGTGATTTGTTCCTTTGTGCTAACATATTCCAGCACAACTTTCTTTTCTTGAACTTCTTCTCTTAGATAAGGATACTTTATAGAGATATGCTTTGTCTTAGAGTGCATTACAGATTCTTTGAAATGTTAATAACACTTGTATTATCACAAAATATAGTTACTGGCTTGATAACTATCTCATTCATACCTTCCAATAGTTGTTTGATCCATGCTATATTGGTACAATTCAATGTTGCAGCAACATATTCAACTTCAGCTGTTGACTGTGAAATGCATCCTTGTTTCTTGCTAAGCCAGCTTACTAGTCTTTCTCCCAAGAAGAAAGCTCCACCGCTTGTGCTTTTCCTATCATCAATATTTCCTACCCAGTCAGCATCAATATAGAATTTTAAGTCAAAATCATTCCTCTTTTCATATAGTAGACCATAATCTTGAGTGCCTCTCAAGTATCTAAAAATTCTCTTGACTGCTATCATATGAGTTTCTTTGGGATTTGCAAAAAATCTTGCAGCTATACCTACTGCATGTGCTATATCAGACCTGCTGTGAACTACATATTGCAACTTTCCAATCATAGATTGGTAAAGTGTCTCATCAACAGATGCAGATTCATCATTCTTTGATAGTTTAAAATTAATAGTCATAGGAGTACTTACAAGTTTAGAAACCTCCATTCCAAATTTCTTCAAGATTTCCTTTATATACTTGGATTGAGTAATGAAAAACCCATTTTTCATTTGCAGTATTTGTAAACCTATAAAATACTTTATCTCACCAATTAATGACATCTCAAATTCTTTGCACATTTCATTTCCAAAGTTCTTACATAAAGAATCATTTCCACAAAAAACAATATCATCAACAAATATGGTTGATATCAGTATTCCATTATCCTCATCATTCTTCATATACAAATTGTTGTTTTCACTAGTCCTCATAAATCCAATCTTTATTAAGTAAGAGTGCAACCTTTCATACCATGCTTTGGGTGCTTTCTTTAGGCCATATAAAGCTTTGTTCAACTTACATACCTGATCTTTATTCTTTTCTTCAATAAATCCTTCAGGTTGTTCAATATAGACTTCTTCTTCTAGTATACCATTCAAAAATGCAGATTTAACATCCATTTCATATACCTTGAAATTTTTGTAAGCATCATATGCCAACAATGTTCTTACTCCCTCAAGTCTTGACATGGGTGCAAAAGTCTCACTATAGTCTATTCCTTCTTCTTGAGCATAACCTTTGCAAACTAGCCTTGCTTTATTCTAAATGACCTCACCTTTTTCATTTAGCTTATTTATGAAAATCCACTTTGTACCGATTACATTTTTCTCTTTTGGTCTTGGGACCAGTGTCCATGTTTCATTTTTCTTGATTTGTTCTATCTTTTCTGTCATAGCATTCACCCAATATTCATTGTTTAATGCTTCTTTTACTATCCTCAGTTCAAATTCGGATATCAGACATGTCTTGTGTCTCAGTTTGTTCCTTGTCATCACTGGAGCATCCTTATCTCCTATAATCTGACTTGATGCATGATTTCTTCTGACATATTTAGCTAATATAGGCTCAGTAGGCTCTGTATGATCTTCTTCATCACTCAGTAACTGAGTATTTTCTTCATTGACTTTCTCGATAGGACTTCTCGGTTGTACATATACAAAATCTTCATAATCTTCTGGTTCTTTGGAATTTCCTTCATCATTCCTTTCTATAAATTCATCAATTTTCACATTTTCACTTTCCACAATTTTGTTAGATGATTTGATCAGACATTTAAATGCTTTACTCCTAGAGGAATAACCAAGAAATGTTCATTCCTCGCTTTTTTGATCAAATTTTCAATTTATATCATCTTTGTGAACATAACATCTACTTTCAAATATTTTGAAATAACTTACATTTGGTTTCTTGTCATACCAGATTTCGTATGGTGTTTTCATAGTTCCTTTTTTCAGTTGTACTCGGTTCAAGGTGTAAACTGTAGTGCTTATTGCTTCTCTCCAAAATATTTGAGGAACTCTCTTTCCTATCATCAAAGTTCTAGCACAATCTACAATTGTTCTATTCCTTGTTTTAGCTATTCCATTTTGCTATGGTGTCTTTGGTGCAGATACTTGTCTCTTTATACCATGATCATTGCAAAATAAGTTAAATTCATCAGAAATGAACTCTCCTCCTTTATCAGATCTTAGACATTTCAACTGTCTTCCTGTTTCTTTTTCAACTCTTCCCTTGTACCATTTGAACATTTGAAAAGCTTCTGATTTCTCTTTTAGAAACATAACTGACATCATCCTTGAGTAATCATCCACAAATAATATGAAGTATTTATCACCATAATAACTTTGAACTTTCATAGGACCACAAAGATGAGTGTGCACAAGATCTAAAATTCCTTTAGAAGTGTAAGACTTAGTTGTAAAGCTTTTGTCATGCCCAAAATTTAGGGCAAAAACGGAACAAATTTTTTTTTAAAACATACTAATTAATTGACAAGTTCCCTCACACGACAAGCGTTATAGAAAATCTCCATAATTAAATTCGAGCTAGTTCTGAGATGAACCAAGCATCGATAGATTGTTAAATATTATTTGCGGAAAACTAACTGGTTTAATTTTATCTCCAAGAGATACCTAGACATAAGGTTTATTAAAACAATCACGCTAAAGGAATAGGAGAGGAAAGATTAATTTAATCTCCAATATGACTATATAGCCTAACCAACCATTCTTAAATTTCTCTTTATTACTTGCTCCAATTTATAACCAGAATTATATAAATATATATATATATATATATATATATATATATTTATATATACATATATATATATATTTATAATTAAATACTTAATCCAAATTATGACCAGAATTTATATATATACATATATATATATATATATATATTACATATATTTTAAATATTTTAAATCTATTTCAAAAACACAATAACTTTCTAAATATTAATCCATATTTCTCCAACCCTAATTACAGTTCTATTTTCTCATATATATATTATCAAATCTAATTATCATTTTATTTTTAAAATCCAATTGCCCTAGCCCCACCCAAGCTAGGGTTTAACCCATTTTTTTTTTAACAGAGAAATTTGTTTGCTGGGCCGAAACCCTTGGCGGCCATTTTTTTTTTAATTGCAGGTTACGGACGTTGAAGGCGGGAAGAGCCGTGGCGCCACTGTGTGGGCGCACAGTGGGCACCGCGGCACCACTGTGTGCCCACACAGTGGGCGCCGCTAGCGGCTCCCCACTGTGTGGCCACACAGTGGCGGCCGCGGTCGTTCACTATGTGTCCACACAGTGGGAGCCGAAGCGGCTCCACTATGTGTGCACACAGTGGGTGCCGCGCGGCCCTCACTGTGCGTACACACAGTGGGGTCCGCATGGACCCAAAACCAATTCCCTTTTTTTTTTAAATATATTTTTTTTAAATATATTATATATAAATATATATATATATATATATTTATATATATATATATATATTTATATTTATATAAATTTATAATCATAGTTAAAAGGTGAAAATATTCAAATGTATATTTATATATTTTTATTTTAAAAGAAAGAAAAGATTTACATGCAACAATTTTAAAACTAATATAACAAGGGAAAAGCATTAAGTTAATTCGGAAGTATATATATATACATATATATATATACATATATATATATATATATATATATATATATATATATATATATATATATATATGATAAGCTTTTTAATCAACACTAACTAAAAATACCATTTAGAAAAAACATTTTAAGAGTTACAATATACTTCTCTAGAATAAGAAGATTCATTGATTTTTTTTCCTCTAACAAAATATTTACATAAAACATCTTTTTTCTTTAAAATACTTCAGATCTTTCACCATAAATAAACTTCTATTTTGCCACAAGTAAAATATAGATAAAATTTAAATAAAATCTATCCCTTTTTTTTTTCATAATACAAGAAGCTTTTGCATGCAACTCAAAATAACTTTTCTTTTACTAAAAACCAGAAGTAGAAATAAAACAAGCTTTTCTTTTTTTTTCTTTAACAACCCCAAAGATATTCTACCAATTTACAGGATGTTTCTTTGAATAACCACAACAATAAAACTTCAAGTCTATTTTCAATAATTACAACTTTCTTCTCTTTTCTATGAATGAGGCATACTTCTATAACAAATATAAACAAATATCTGCAACTGAATTTAAGTATCTTTAATAATAATCTTCTGTATCTTTTTCATGGTTCCTATTCTCTTTCTCTTGACTTTCCTGCATAATAGATAAACACAAATATGACCACGGAGTGGTCACCTCCCAACCTAGGCTAACTGGTAGCCACCCCCGAGCTCAGAGAACCAATTCCTAGATGGGTAACAAATAGGCAAACACATAGAAAGCAAATGCATACAGATTTTCCAGACACATTCCCAACTTGGCTTTCACAGCACCACACTTTGGTGATGAACATTTTCAAAGGGTGGTAGTGGACCAATACCCTAAGGAGAACTGCAAGTATGAAATAAACAAGAAGCCACCTCATGGCACAATAATAATATCAAAATCTCAACCCCTTATTCCTTATGCCCCCCAAAGGCATTCTAGCCTTATATCCCTCCTTATGACCCCCATTGCACAAACAGGTCATGCAGCAAGGGTCACACAAAGATCCCTTGTGATCTCTCTCAAAGAGAGTCTCTCACTCGAGGGTTGTCACTACTACCACCCTCAAGATCCTCTTCTCTCCCAAGAGTAAGAGGTCTTGAGAAAACTCCCAAAACACAACAATTCATAAAGAAAAAATACCAAAAGATTTTCTAACACAAACTTTCAAGAACATAGATTTCTTATATCAACAAACTTCCAAACATAAACAAGAAGAAGACATTAAAAATAATAATTGAAACAAACCTTAATCTGCCCAAAGGTTATTATGATATTTGATGAAGAGCTGCCCAATCCACGAATCTCTTTCCTTCTACCCTTAATCAATTTTTCTATTCCATAACATTATTTTTCTTTTCAAATTTTCTTCTGTCTCCAAAAATGGAGAGTGGGTGATTACCCTCCTATTCTCAAAAATCTTGCTTAAGAAGCTCACTTTCAGAGTTCTCACAGGATTCTAAAAATAACCAAAAAGAAGAAAGAAAGCAAAATGCCAAAAAGACTCTCATTCCAAAAGGAAAAATCTTGATTAGATTTAACTTCTAATTTTCAATTTTCGCTCAACTCAAAAAAGCCAATTTTTAAAGCGTTAAAAAGATCATTATAAAGTAGAAACTTGCCTAAAATTACCCCTAACCCCTAGGTATACCTTATGGGCTTTAGGAAACCCTATTAAACTACCCCTAGGTGTTCATTTAACCCATTTTAAACCCCTCTAAAGTTTATTTTCGGGTCAAACATAGGTTGACCACCCCAAATATTATATTCCCAAAGTATTTATGACAACACATTATTTTATTTAAGAAAACTATAATTAAACACTTTCCCACCAAGAGACAAAATAAAACCTTTAAATTTAACTCCACACGTGTCAAGTGACACAAATAAAACACTTATGCAAAAATAAAACATGGAATTGTCTCTTGTGGTTTTTACACAATAAATTTAAATAACACTTAACACTCATGCAGCATATACTGTTACCAATAAAATACAACACAAATGGGGTGTTGTCTCTCCAAATAGACAAACCCTGGCTTACGAACATACATAAGTCTAGGTTTGATTCTCCGTAATTTTCCATGGTCACATGGTAAATTTCTTGCGCATCTCAATTTGCACATTAGTACTTCCAAATATCCATATATAATATAATTCAATAATATAACAATACACATCATTACTTGCATACAATTTTCATCTGCACAGATTGAATACATCTTTTATCAAACAATTTCACATAAGCAATTTCATCCCAATTCACATAAACTAAACATACATCATAGTTCTATATTTAGAGTAAAGTCCTGCAAATTTAATAATGACATCTATCATTGCAATATCATCCTATCTAACAATCATGTAGTGTTCTATCTCATAAAGCATGTAAGTAAATCATCAAATCATAGCAATGTTATCCAAATCCTGAAATCATATAAGTTCTAAGTCTCAAAATGCATCAAAATAAAGTATCCATAATAGTCTAAATATAAAATCCACTGAATGTCAGACTGAGTCGAGGTGAGGCCTCACATCCTCCCCCTCTAGGCATGAACTTCCTCCTGGAGCTCATCAAAGAGGTGAGGGTACTCTGATCTCATACGTGCTGCGTCCTCTCATGAAGCCGTAACCTCATCATAACAATCCCACCGGACCCTAAACTGGTCTAGCTCTCGACCTCGAAGGGCCAATGTCCGACGTGCCAAAATGCGAATGGGCTCCAAAGCTAGCTGCCCATCCGACTCCACCTGCAAGGCATCCCAATCTAAAAGGTGAGACTCATCATAGATATATTTTCTCAAAACTGAAACATGAAACACATCGTGGATGCGTGATAGGCTAGGTGGCAAAGCTAAACGGTAGGCAACTGGGCCTATCCTCTCCAGAATCTCAAAAGGTCTGACAAAGCGAGGTGCGAGCTTAGAACCCTTTCCGTAACAGATTGGACTCTTATGCGGTCGCACTCTCAAGAAAACTCTGTCTCCAACCAAGTAACTATGATCTATCCTCTTTGCATCGGCATATTTCTTCTGTCTATCCTGAGCCTCTCTGAGACGCTGCCTAATCAAATCCACCTGCTGTTCCATATCCCAAACTAACTCAGGACCAACAACAACTTTATCCTCTATGCGAGCCCAACTCAAGGGCGTCCTGCAAGCCCTGCCGTATAGTGCCTGGTAGGGTGGCATTCCCAAGGAAGTGTGATGCCCATTGTTATAGGCAAACTCCACTAAGGGAAGATACTCCTCCCACCGGGTCTGATGATCCATGACGTACATAAGAAGCATATCCTCTAACACCTGATTGACCCTCTTTGTCTGACCATCTATCTCCGGGTGATAGGCTGTACTGAAATTGAGCTTAGTGCCCATAGCTGCCTGTAATGACTTCCAAAAGGTAGAAGTGAAAAGAGAATCCCTGTCAGAAACAATCTTGTGGGGTATGCCATGTAGTCTAACAATGTCTCGCAAGAACACCTGTGCTACTGCTGGAGCTGTGAATGTAGTACGAACTGGTGAAAAGTGAGCTACTTTGGTCAACTTGTCAACTGTCACCAAGATAGCATCATGGCAATGAGAAGACATAGGGAGACCAATGATGAAATCCATGGATATAGTATCCCACTTCCACTCTGGTATAGCATGAGACTGAAGCAACCCACCTGGATGGCGATGCTCCGCCTTTACCCTCTGACACTCGAGACATCGAGCTACTATCTCAGCAATGAGCTGCTGCATTCCCGACCAATGATACAACTGCCTCAAGTCAGCATGCAACTTCTTAACCCCGGGATGCGCTGCATAAGGAGCTCTATGAGCTTCCATGACAATGAACTCTCGCAACCCTCCGGAGGGAGGTACATAAATGCGCCCTCTGTGGTGTAACAGTCCATCGGACTCCAAAGAATAATCCACATATTTCCCTTCTAGAGTAACCTGAGAACGTAATACCTGACAAACCTCTGCATACCATCCATCCTCTGACAAGTGTCGAAGTATACGGTCTCTCAAGTCTGTGCCCATGGATATGGTGTAAACCTCATGACGTCTCCTACTCAAGGCATCTGCAACTACATTTTCCTTTCCTTTGATGTAGTGAACGTCAAAATCATATTCGCACAAGAACTCCATCCATCTCCTCTGATGTGCATTAAGGTTCAGCTGCGTGAAGATGTACTGAAGACTCTGATGGTTTGAATGCAACTCGAAGTGGTGTCCTAAAAGGAAGTGTCTCCAACTCACAAGTGCATGCACTACTACTGCGAGCTCAAGGTCGTGAGTGGGATAATTAAGTTCATGAGTCTTAAGTTTCCTAGACTCGAAAGCTATGGCCCTACCACCCTACATAAGAACTGCCCCTAAACCCTCTAGGGAAGCATCTGTACAAACCACGAAGTCAGCTGAAGGATCTGGTACAACAAGGATGGGAGTGCTAGTAAGTGCCTTCTTGAGTTCCTGAAAGGCCTTCTCGCACTTCTCTATCCACTCAAATTTCTTCCCTTTACGCTAAAGAGAAGTAATAGGGTGTGCGACTCTGGAGAATCCCTCGACAAAACATCGGTAATACCTTGCTAAGCCCATGAAACTCTTGACCTCTGTCACACTGGTAGGCACTGGCCAATCTATAATAGCCCTAATCTTTGATGGGTCAACTGAGATCCCATCACTGGAAATAGCGTGTCCAAGGTACTTGACCTCAAATCGAAAGAAAGCACACTTCGATAGGCTGCCAAACAACTGGTTATCCCACAAACACTGCAATACCTATTTCAGGTGCTCCTCATGCTCCTTCTCATTCCAAGAATATATCAGTATATCATCGAGGAACACAATAACAAAATGGTCCAGAAAGGTACGGAACACCCCATTCATGAGGCTCATAAAAACTGCTGGGGCATTCGTAAGTCCAAAGGGGACTACGGTAAACTCATAGTGACCATATCTAGTGCGAAATGTGGTCTTGTGGATATCACTTTCCACTATTCTCAACTGATGGTATCCTGACTTCAGATCTATTTTGGAAAAGACTTTGGCACCCTAAAGCTGGTCAAATAAATCATCAATTCTGGGCAACGGATATCAGTTCTTGATGGTTACTTTATTTAGCTGCCGATAATCCATACACAATCGGAGAGATCCATCCTTCTTCTTAACGAAGATGACTAGTGCACCCCACGGGGATATGCTAGGATGGATATGACCCTTCTCAAGAAGTTCCTCAAGCTGAATTTTAAGTTCATTAAGCTCATTTGTGGTCATTCTATAAGGTGCTCTGGAAACTGACTGAACTCCTGGTACTAGGTCTATACGAAAATCAATCTCTCTGTGGGGAGGCATTCCCGGTAACTCTGAAGGAAATACATCTGAATATCCCTTAAGGATAGGATGGTCATCGAGCGATGTTTCTTTTTTCCTCTTCTTCCTCTCTGTCACTGATAGTGATAGCAAAAAGCTGACATCCCTTCTGCATGCTCTGCTTAAGCTGCATTGCGAAGATCATACGAAGAGACATGGGCCTCTGAATCCCGGTGATAACTATGGGTGAACCATGATCATCCTCACACTCGATCCTTTTCAGGTGGCAATCCATCTTGGCTCTGTGGGCATAAAGCCAATTCATGCCAAGTACGATTCCGTAAGATCCAAGTGGAGTCACTCTAAGGTCTACTAAAGTGGTGGTCTTGCCAATCTGCAGCTGACATGCCCTAACCTCTGATTCCACTGACACTCTAGCCCCTGAAGCTAATTCCACTTCCCAACTGACACCCTGCCTAGTTGCCACTAGCCCGCAACGCTCCACAACCAATGGAGATATAAAGGAGTCAGTAGCTCCTAAATCAAACAAAATAGATACATTGTTACCTTTGATTATACCTGTAGATTCGATAACCGTGGCCTGATGCTCAGCCTGGCAGTTGTCAACCGCTGCGAATACTCTATGGGACCTGCCCATATCACCAACTGTCAGCTCTGAAGCGGCCATCCGCTGACTCCCTGCTACCTGTCCTTGAGGGCAATCCCTCGCCATATGCCCCATGGCTCCACATGTAAAGCAAGCACCCCGTGCCTGGAACTAGGCACCCTGAGGCCTAGAGAATGACTGACCTCCTGTCCTACTGGATCTGCTGTACCCACCCCTGGAGGACTGCTGACTCCTCGTCGGCTGTGTGTACTGCCCCTATGCTCTCTGATCATGTTTTTGTCCCTGAGTCTGCCACTGCTTGGGCTTGGAGCCCTGTTGATTCTGTGGAGGATTCTGCCTCTGGTTCTATGGTGTCTGTTGTGGAGGAGGGGGTTTGGAGAACCCCTGAAAATTTCGGTTGTTCCCTTTCCAATGTGGTTTCTGGAATCCATAAGTCTGAGGTGCGGGATTTCGGTTCTGAAACCGATCCCTATTGTCCTGTGGTCTAACCTGAATTTCTTCGACAATCAGTGCCTTCTCTATAGCAACCCGAAGGCTCTCTAGAGCGTACATCCTAACAGGCCCGGCTATACCAGCATTTAATCCCCTGA
The DNA here is from genome assembly GCF_030272615.1 of Cryptomeria japonica. Taxonomy (NCBI): domain Eukaryota; kingdom Viridiplantae; phylum Streptophyta; class Pinopsida; order Cupressales; family Cupressaceae; genus Cryptomeria; species Cryptomeria japonica. Next base: position 340,647,207 of record NC_081408.1, read on the forward strand.
TGAAGCGGTTTACAAGAAGTTTCTCATCCTTTAGATAATCTACATATGGCAACAACTCAAAGAATTTACTCTCATACTGGGTTACTGACGAGCCTTTTTGTTGGAGATCATGAAATTCGTCTATATTACACTGCCTGAAGTGCTCTGATAGGTACCTCTCATGGAACCTCTTTGTGAATATCTCCCAAGTGAGTGTATCAGGAACTAATCCGCATTTGTACTCTTCCTGTCTCCACCAAGTGGAGGCTGTCCCTCTCAGAAGATGAACTGCAACACGTGCTTTCAATTTTCTCTCATAAGAATGCAACGCAAAGCACCTCTCAAGACTTAGAAGCCATGCCTCGGCCTCTACTCCATCTGTAGAACCTCCCTGATGAGATCCCCTGGATCTCGACGACCTCTCTCAAAATAAACTGGTTCCACTGCTGGAGGTGGTCCTAGCATATGCACTGACTCTGGCTCATTACCACCCTGACTCTCTACAGGAATCAGAGCTGGGCTCCTGCTTCGTTCCCTATCAACAGATCTATGACTCCCAAAGTCATGACTCCTAACCTGAGGGTTCTCTGCTGGGATCCTTTCCTGAACAATGCCAATAAGATTCTGAATGGCTGCTAAGAGGTCTTGTTTGGGTTCATTTGGCTGTTCGGGAGGTGGTCGTGGGTTCTCCTCTGGAACTGATGCCTCCCTCTCTACCTCATCGCGTGCTATGCGTACACGTCTAGGACCCCGTCCGCACTTGCGAGCTTGTCGCGTCATCGGAGGCATCCTAAGAGGAAATAAGACAAAACATTTAATTTATTTCTTTTAGAATTAAATTCAATTAAATTCAAAATTCCATTTAACAAAATAATTTTAAATATTCCAAGGCGAAACGTAAGTGAGTAAGGCTCCTACTGTGGAAACCTTGCTCTGATACCAAAATGTCATGCCCAAAATTTAGGGCAAAAATGGAACAAATTTTTTTTAAAAACATACTAATTAATTGACAAGTTCACTCACACGACAAGCGTTATAGAAAATCTCCATAATTAAATTCGAGCTAGTTCTGAGATGAACCAAGCATCGATAGATTGTTAAATATTATTTGCGGAAAACTAACTGGTTTAATTTTATCTCCAAGAGATACCTAGACATAAGGTTTATTAAAACAATCACGCTAAAGGAATAGGAGAGGAAAGATTAATTTAATCTCCAATATGACTATATAGCCTAACCAACCATTCTTAAATTTCTCTTTATTACTTGCTCCAATTTATAACTAGAATTATATATATATATATATATATATATATATATATATATATATATATATATATATATATATGTATATGTATATATATGTATATGTATATGTATATATATATATATATGTATATGTATATATATAAATTCTGGTCATAATTTGGATTAAGTATTTAATTATAAATATATATATATATATATATATAGATAGATAGATACATATATATATATATTACATATATTTTAAATATTTTAAATCTATTTCAAAAACACAATAGCTTTCTAAATATTAATCCATATTTCTCCAACCCTAATTAGGGTTTTATTTTCTCATATATATATTATCAAATCTAATTATCATTTTACTTTTAAAATCTAATTGCCCTAGCCCCACCTGGGCTAGGGTTTAACCCATATTTTTTTTAACAGAGAAATTTGTTTCCTGGGCCGAAACCCTTGGCGGCCACTTTTTTTTATTGCAGGTTACGAACGTTGAAGGCGGGGAGAGCCATGGCGCCACTGCATGGGCGCACAGTGGGGGCCGCGGCACCACTGTTTGCCCACACAGTGGGCGCCGCTAGCGGCTCCCCACTGTGTGGCCACACAGTGGCAGCTGCGGCCGTCCACTATGTGTCCACACAGTGGGAGCCGAAGCGGCTCCACTGTGTGTGCACACAGTGGCCGCCGCGTGGCCCTCATTGTGCGTACACACAGTGGGGTCCGCGTGGACCCAAAACCAATTCCCTTTTTTTTTAATTTTTTTTTTTTTTTAAATATATTATATATAAATATATATATATATATTTATATATATATATATATATATATATATATATTTATATTTATATAAATTTATAATCATAGTTAAAAGGTGAAAATATTCAAATGTATATTTATATATATTTTTTTTAAAAGAAAGAAAAGATTTACATGCAACAATTTTAAAACTAATATAACAAGGGAAAAGCATTAAGTTAATTCAGAAGTGTGTATATATATATATATATATATGATAAGCTTTTTAATCAACACTAACTAAAAATACCATTTAGAAAAAACATTTTAAGAGTTACAATATACTTCTCTAGAATAAGAAGATTCATTGATTTTTTTTCCTCTAATAAAGTATTTACATAAAACATCTTTTTCCTTTAAAATACTTAAGATCTTTCACTATAAATAAACTTCTATTTTGCCACAAGTAAAATATAGATAAAATTTAAATAAAATCTATCCCTTTTTTTTTCATAATACAAGAAGCTTTTGCATGCAACTCAAAATAACTTTTCTTTTACTAAAAACCAGAAGTAGAAATAAAACAAGCTTTTCTTTTTTTTTCTTTAACAACCCTAAGATATTCTACCAATTTACAGGATGTTTCTTTGAATAGCCACAACAATAAAACTTCAAGTCTATTTTCAATAATTACAACTTGCTTCTCTTTTCTATGAATGAGGCATACTTCTATAACAAATTTAAACAAATATCTGCAACTGAATTTAAGTATCTTCAATAATAATCTTCTGTGTCTTTTTCATGGTTCCTATTCTCTTTCTCCTGACTTTCCTACATAATAGATAAACACAAATATGACCACGAAGTGCTCACCTCCCAGCCTAGGCTAACTGGTAGCCACCCCCGAGCTTGGAGAACCAATTCCTAGACGGGTAACAAACAGGCAAACACATAGAAAGCAAATGCATATAGATTTTCCAGACACATTCCCAACTTGGCTTTCACAGCACCACACTTTGGTGATGAACATTTTCAAAGGGTGGTAGTGGACCAATACCCTAAGGAGAACTGCAAGTATGAAATAAACAAGAAGCCACCTCATGGCACAATAATAATATCAAGAATCTCAACCCCTTATTCCTTATGCCCCCCAAAGGCATTCTAGCCTTATATCCCTCCTTATGACCCCCATTGCACAAATAGGTCATGCAGCAAGGGTCACACAAAGATCCCTTGTGATCGCTCTCAAAGAGAGTCTCTCACTCGAGGGTTGTCACTGCTACCACCCTCAAGATCCTCTTCTCTCCCAAGAGTAAGAGGTCTTGAGAAAACTCCCAAAACACAACAATTCATAAAGCAAAAATACCAAAAGATTTTCTAACACAAACTTTCAAGAACACATATTTCTTATACCAACAAACTTCCAGACATAAACAAGAAGAAGACATTAAAAATAATAATTGAAACAAACCTTAATCTGCCCAAAGGTTATTATGATATTTGATGAAGAGCTGCCCAATCCACGAATCTCGTTCCTTCTACCCTTAATCAATTTTTCTATTCCATAACATTATTTTTCTTTTCAAATTTTCTTCTGTCTCCAAAAATGGAGAGTGGGTGATTACCCTCCTATTCTCAAAAATCTTGCTTAAGAAGCTCACTTTCAGAGTTCTCACAGGATTCTAAAAATAACCAAAAAGAAGAAAGAAAGCAAAATGCCAAAAAGACTCTCATTCCAAAAGGAAAAATCTTGATTAGATTTAACTTCTAATTTTCAATTTTCTCTCAACTCAAAAAAGCCAATTTTTAAAGCGTTAAAAAGATCATTATAAAGTAGAAACTTGCCTAAAATTACCCCTAACCCCTAGGTATACCTTATGGGCTTTAGGAAACCCTATTAAACTACCCCTAGGTGTTCATTTAACCCATTTTAAACCCCTCTAAAGTTTATTTTCGGGTCAAACATAAGTTGACCACCCCAAATATTATATTCCCAAAGTATTTATGACAACACATTATTTTATTTAAGAAAACTATAATTAAACACTTTCCCACCAAGAGACAAAATAAAACCTTTAAATTTAACTCCACACGTGTCAAGTGACACAAATAAAACACTTATGCAAAAATAAAACATGGAATTGTCTCTTGTGGTTTTTACACAATAAATTTAAATAACACTTAACACTCATGCAACATATACTGTTACCAATAAAATACAACACAAACAGGGTGTTGTCTCTCCAAATAGACAAACCCTGGCTTACGAACATACATAAGTCTAGGTTTGATTCTCCATAATTTTCCATGGTCACATGGTAAATTTCCTGCGCATCTCAATTTTCACATTAGTACTTCCAAATATCCATATATAATATAATTCAATAATATAACAATACACATCATTACTTGCATACAATTTTCATCTGCACAGATTGAATACATCTTTTATCAAACAATTTCACATAAGCAATTTCATCCCAATTCACATAAACTAAACATACATCATAGTTCTATATTTAGAGTAAAGTCCTGCAAATTTAATAACGACATCTATCATTGCAATATCATCCTATCTAACAATCATGTAGTGTTCTATCTCATAAAGCATGTAAGTAAATCATCAAATCATAGCAATGTTATCCAAATCCTGAAATCATATAAGTTCTAAGTCTCAAAATGCATCAAAATAAAGTATCCATAATAGTCTAAATATAAAATCCACTGAATGTCAGACTGAGTCGAGGTGAGGCCTCACAGCTTTATTTTATCATCTTACCCATCTAGCATCCTCGACATATTGCATTCTCAGGTTTTTCCAAGCTCGGTAGACCTCTTACATGATGCTTCTTACTTTTTTTGATCAGATTATCAAAATTTACATGACAAAAACTTTTATGCCATAACCGGGTATCTTCTATTTTTTCATACAGACAATTGTTCCAAGTTGAGTCAAGGTGAAATGTAATACCTCTTGTTTGAGTCTCGGTAGCAGCCAACTTTCCATGTTTGTCATGAACTTTGACAATTCCTTTCTAAAATTCTATTCGGTATCCTGTATTGTTTAGCTGTGCTACACTCAACAAATTGTATTTCAAACCTTCAACCCAATATACATCATCACATTTAGCATTGTCAAGAAGTGTAATAGAACCTTTATGTTTCACAGGACATGGTGCATCATTACCAAATCTTACATAACCTCCATCATAATCTTCTAATTTAACAAAATTGTGTTTATCACCTGTCATGTGATGTGAGCATCCACTATCTATGATCCAAGAATCATTATTATTTATGTATGATATTAAGGATTGTTCTTCATAGCTTTCTTCATTTGATCCATCTTTGATAGCCACATATACAACCTCCTTTGTCTTAGTCCCATCAGATTTGTCATCACTGGATTCCTCATCAGCTACTAGGCATGTCTTTCTATCTCTCCTTCTGAAGTCTCGGTGCCCTCTGTATTGGTTGTCTTTCTGTCTGTCATCTTGATATTCTCTCTTTTCATCATCTTTGTTAGGAAAGTTAGAAGCCATGTTTCCAATTTTATCACAGCTAAAACATTTGAAAGGTAACTTCCCTTTATACTTACCTTTGCCTCTCGGTGACCTTCTGGCCAATAATGGTTCAAACTCTTCTTGCTTTCTGATTTCCTCATATAGTTTGTGTACTTCTTCCATGTTTTTGTGAAATCTCTCACTTGCTCCACTGTGATTTCCTTCAACATACTTATACATTCTATCATTGTAATCTTCAGATTCGCTGAGATGAAAAGAACTGAAAGCAGATTCAACTTTGTTTACCGAAGACCCACTATTATCAAAATTACTTAACTCAAAAGCATGTATCTTACTGATAGTAGCATCCAAAAAGATTGGAATGTTTTCTATAGACATTAATTCATTAATTGCAGAGACTCGAATGGCATAAGCAGGTAGAAGTGTTCTCAACAACTTACTTGTTACATCCTTTTCTTCAATACCTCCTCCCGCTCCTTTGATTTGATTGACAGTTTCCTTTAACCTTGTATTGTATTGGATTATGTTCTCACCTTCATTCATTCTCATGGATTCAAGTTGTCCTCTTAGAATGTCTTCTTTTTCTCTTTGAACATGTTCATCTCCACCATACACAAATGTGAGCTTATTCCACATAGCTTTGGCATCATTATAATCTTCTAGATTATTAAACTTTGAGTCAGTCAAAGCTGATGTTATCTCAATCATTGCTTGAATATGTTCTTGCTTTGCCTTTATTTCTTCCATTGTCATAGGGTAGGTGCTACGTGCAATGCAATCATTCTCTAGATAATATGTCTCATATTCTCCAATTCATGATAAGTGCAACTTCATCCTTTTCTGCCATGTGGAGAAACTTGACTTGTTCAACTTTGGTGCATCCCTTTTATAAATCTTTGGATCTTCCCTCAAGTTCCTTTAAACCTTTCTTTCGGATTCCAAGCTCTAATACCAATTGTTAGTTAGATGAGAGGGGGGGAGGGGTGAATCAAATAAACTCACAATATAATGTTCTAATTAGATTCAACCTCGGTAGAACTTACTTGATATGGAACTATGAATGTAAATCATTCTAACTCATAAATAGATAAACTTAAAACATCAAATCACATTTGACACTAGATTTAACGTGAAAACCCTAATAGGGAAAAAACATTATGGGATTTCGGACCCATAAGAAAATATACTCTTCTAGAGTATGCTCGATTAAAAGCCAATCCTATTAAATATTACATAAACATATTGCTAGATGTGACCCGGTCAAGGGATTTCCCTCAGATCTATCAGAATCTTGCACTTTGTTAGAAGTGACCTTGTCAAAGGATTTCAAACACTCAATTACAATGTTACCTTTGTAGAGGATTTACAAATAAGACTGTTAGGTCCAATCGGTTAAGAGATTTCCTATCACTTACAAAAAAAAATAACAGTAATAAAATATATCTGCAACTTCACATCTGAAATGCTATAGTAGATTCTATGTGCTCAAGATAATCTTGCCATAAGACTTATCTTTGTCCTTGCTGGGCTTCTCCCTCTGTTCTTCAATCAGATCTTCAATCTTCTATATTCAGTTATCACTTATGTAGCATCACTGTGCTTCTATTTGCTCGCATCCTTTGTTCATCAACTTCTCTTTATTTAAAAGCAATTCCTAACAACTTAATCTCCTCAATCACATTTCCCATGATTAATCTTAGCCATCAGATCTTCAAACTTGACTAGGTTCATTGAATCCTTTGAACTGAAAAATGTTTTATCTTGCCTTGAAACTTGTATTCCTTCCTTGGTACTTGGGCTTGGTTATGACCGTTCAATTTGTGTTGTAGATCTAACTCTTGAATTTTCATTGCCATTGTTTCTTAACAAACTTCTTGCATGACATTCCAATCTTCTATAAATCTCTAGCTCATTGACATCCTTCATTTAATAATGTATTCACTCATGCAATGAATTCTATTACTGCTCGGTTGATACTCAGTTAATACTGAACTTTACTTGGTAGATATTCTCATCTCGATGACTTTTTCCTTCTTTAACGGACATCGATAACCTTGGAGTTTACCGACTAGCTCCTTGCTCAGTAAAATATAATAGTATCAAACCTTTACTCACTCTATTGCATGAGATCTTTTCTCCTTCTAGTTCAGTCTTCAAATACACATATATAAGTTATCAAAATAATCAAAATATCATAATCTCAACACTGTCTAACTCGATAATAGTTGCCCATTGAATAACTTATTACTCCCCTTCATTTGCACATTCTTTCAGTGTCATTTACCGACATCTTTATACTCATCAAAACATACTCTTTAAGATATGTCAACATCATACTAAATTAGAAAATCAATTGCTTGACATCAATGACAAAATAACAGTATTAAGACAGTAATCATCCTTTATCAATTATATCATTCATCTCCAACAACCTTCTCAATATCATTAACCAACAAACTTATTGTAATGCATATAGAGCACCCATATTCTTCATGTAAATCTTCATTCTATACTTCCATATCTTAAAGTTATCTCTATTGAACTTAGGACCTTCCCTCTTCATCATTCTAGTAGGATATTTTACCTCAAGCAGTTAAGCTTATATCACCAAGGAGCTGGAGTTTCTCTAATACCAATTGATGAATAATGATGAACAAAAGATACCCCAACTGGTACTGAGAGGGGGGGGGGTGAATCAGTATAGGCAAAAACTCTCCCAAAACTTTCTCAACAACTTATCTAGTTAACACAATGCCAATTGGTTATCACCATTACTAAACTTAACCATGGCAATACGGGTTAAACATAGTAAGACACTAGATACCATAAACTAATAAGTCTGAACACTTCACATACAATCAATACTCAACATCAACTTCACCCATAAACATATGCATGTGATATACCAATAATATCATAACCTATTAACTCTACATGCATAATCTCTCAACCAAATACTTCATAAACATCACATGAAAAATGCATAACATATAACACATAGATTTTTCAACTGGAAATCCAAATGGGAAAAACCATGGTGGGGATGAATACCCACAAGCTTGTTTTTGAATTCTTTTGAAGCTTGTCCTGTTAGGAGCCTATTCTGGTTAAAGACTTTACAATAAGGTTTTGCTAGGAACCGATCCTGTTAGAGATCACCTAATTAAGGAATGGCTATATACTCTGTTAAAGGTTACCTCGCTAGAGGATTTAAAGAACTCAATGATCTTGAGTCACTTGGTTACAGGTTTTACAATAAGCCTATTAAAGCTACCTAGTAAAGGGATTTTCCAACTGTTGAAATGGTTAGAAGACAATAGGTAAAACTCTGATCTAATAACAACACTACAAGCCAAGGTAGATCCTTTTCATATCCTCTACTGTGCAATCACACTCTATAGTTTCCCTCTTACTGGTCTAGTAAGTATCAATTATCTCATCACTTAGATACACACACACACAACATTTTCCAACAACTTTACAATAACAAACATCATCAACCTTATAGACAATAGATAGGTTGGTAGCATAAACCCTAAACCCTAAGCATCTTAGGTTTACAACATAGGTGGTCCAATCCTGACCGTCCAAACACATTGCATAGAGCATTACAAATTCAAACAAATCACAAGACAATCTACATTGTTGATTCTTCACTGCACATGGGAATCAGTAACCCATTACACTCTCTTCTCATTCCACTAAGAAGAATGATCATTCCTGAGGTAGACTTCAAACACGGTCAATATTCTCATGCAACATCCTTCATGTGCACAAGGCTGACATGACACCTTGATCTCATTCACATCTCTTAGCTAACTCATCACAGAGTATCGTTGGTTGCATCGCACAAGCTGGGTCATTAAAATGATAACCCTAGAGCTGAGACTATCAACCAGTAGTCATACTAAGTGAAACCTTGACACTGGTTCACTACATCTCTTCATGCCTCTTCATACCGGTTCACTTGAACTTATTGACATCAATGACAACATACGTTATCATCATATCAACATACCAGTTCATTATATGCCAATGATATCCAACAACATCTCTGACCTTTTCATGAGGGTGACCTTCCTCAACAAGGATGTCCTTTACTATCTTAGCAACTTTTCTTTTCCATACCAGTTCATTAAACTTGATGTGTAATTCCATTGATATTTCCGGGCAAGTTCCACACCTTCCTTCTTTTGAGTGTTCCAGAGAATTAATCACGTGTTATGCATAGGCATCCAAAGTCCCTACATCAACCTCATAGCCCATAAGAATTATCCACACTATCCAGGGTTGAACCACATCCATGAGACATTCATATTTGTTTACGATAAAATAAATTGTCCCCTTGTATTTCTTTACAGTTACCTTTGGGATTCTGACTCTTTGTTTCATCTTGTCCTTAAAAGTTGTGAATAATGCTCACAATACAACATTTTGGTTGTCCCTATTACCAAGTCTGTGTAGACCCTATTTTATATGCTGGGCCATGGGTCTATCAAAATCTCATTGTACTCTACCAATTTCAGGGATCTGATTCATGAAGTAAAGTGCCAGATAGATAACCAAGGAACCTAAATTTGAAGACATGTTTTTTATCTTTCTTGATTTTCTTCAAATTTATCTTCAATTCCTCCAATAGAACACCACCCAAATCATAATGAACATCTTCTTTGACCATCTGGTAGGTTGCATGGATGGCAATGCTAGATATAGAATTTTGTCAGATAGACTGATATACCTTGTAGCCAATTACCATCGTAGAAAACTTAACATAATCTTTCTTGATTGTGTTGATCTTCATTGAGCATCCATAAAACTCTACACTAGTTAGCTTGTTGATGGTAGGATTTGTGACTTTGCGTAGCCCTAGCTTGTCACCAGTTTGATTTAAACAAGTTACCACCCTAATGGCCTTTGGAGTAATATATTCTTATAATGTTGGTCAATCCATATAAACTACATGAATTCTGCTTAATACATACTTTAGCCATTCATTTTGATTGAATGACAAAAAGTTCACAAATTGAGTGAAACCCTTTCTCTGCAACTTCACAAATTCTGGCTTGGGGTTGTCAATTTCATCTATTATGTTGTCGTTATATAGGTCCAAGATATCCTCAATGTCAGTTTCCTCAATCTCATAGTGAATATAGGCCTGTACATCATCTATATGTAAAACTTCATACGGAATGGAAGAGAAGTATCCAATCAAATCAAACTCCATGGATTTGTAAGGGTGCTTCCTAAACATGGGATGGAATATATCCTTCACCTTAAAAACCAATAGAGTAGCAATAGAAGATGAGGATGCTATTTCAAATTTTTAGAAAACCAAACTTAGAAAATGTTCTTCAAAAAGTACCTCAACAAACTGTTGAATACCCTAGATCACTCAGTGGATTGCCTTTTAGGTTTCTGATCACCCGAAAGCCTTAATCTCTTTGTTCTATAGCTCAAGAACACTATTCACAAAGTGAATAATGACTCTCTTATTTTCCCTTTTAACTTTGCAAACCCTAATTTCACTTTGAAATAAATGCACCTCAGATATCCAATCGGATGCCCTGTTTAACTACTGGATGCTGAAATCAGCCATCTGAATCTCGGATATCAACAAAAATTCAATTCCTACCATATAAACCACTATCTTTACATCTCATCGAGGGGTACTAAAATATTTGCATTAATTTTCCACCCCCTAAGGCTAGAAGCCCTAGTTATCAAATGAAACTTCTGTACTAGATTCAAGTACAAATCCATCATCTACCATAAATTCATCCTTCTTTACCCACATCTTCTTATGCTGACCTCTGATCTTGTGTACCTTTTCCTTTTCCTTTCCCTTTTCATTTGATTTGTTCTTTTCTATGAGAGCACTATTTTTTCTTGTGTAGTACTTTGGAATGTGACTAGTTTTGATGCATGTTCTGCAAATAGCATTATTCTGCATAGGTCTGAAGTTAATTTGATTTGGTCTTGTCCTGCATTGATTAGAGATATGTCCAAACATTCCACAAGCATAGAATCTTTTGTTATGAAATTTATTCTTATTGGTCTACAGATATTTGACTTGTGTCCAAAGTTATTGCATATGAAACACTAATTGGTAAAGGTAGGAACATTATTCATATTATTCATCATATTGTTACTATTCGTCATTCCATTATTCATCTTACTTTTTCATTAACTTTCCATATGACCAAACTTATTGCAAGTGAAACATTTACCATTGAATTTATGAGCATTAGGTTGTCTTACCGGATGATTCCTTCTTTTCTTCTGATAAGGTTTTGCATTGCCTTGTCTCGATCTGAAGGATTCACCTTTCTCAAATCCTAGGCCTCGCATATCCTTTCCATGTCTCTAGCTTTCTAGCATCTCATCAAGCCTTGTTAAAATAGCTTTGAATTTGTCATTGTATTCATTAGTAGTAGCTACTAATACATTTAGTCTATAATTCCGATGGAGGTTTCCGATGGAGAAGGTATATTGTGACCAAATTTAATTTTTGTTTTAAGAAATGCATGAATTCATCTGAATTCCGATGTTAATTTCACATTTGGTTTTGATAGAGAAGGCATTAGCAATGAAATTGTTTTTTTTCTTCACAAAAGTGCCCACATTCTTCGAAATTGCAATGACAACATGCATTATACTTACAGAAAACAAGAGAGGGCAAGTCATTTGTGCATTTGCAATCCCCCACAGGCTTCCACGTTGAGCTCAACCCCTAGAAAGATCAAACGACACACTCACCATTCGAGGTAGAATCTTCACCTTCATTTCAGATTTGCATAATATGAAAAATTTATGAATCTCCACCTTCATTCATTTAATCTTTGAATTTGCATAATATTTGCGTAATTTATGGAATTGCTTGGATAGAATTTTCACCATTCAAGGTAGTTGAATCTTCACCTTCATTCACTAATTTGCATATATGACGAATTTCTTTCATCCCACCCATTTCTTGAGCTATCCACTACATTTCACAACTACCCATTCTTTGTTGTTCCTAGGTCAACATCATCGGTAGTCTTTTAATGGTGGACCCATGCCTCAGTTGTAGATGTTCAGTCTTCCCCTTTTGCCACCATGAATTATATACACCTTGAAGGTTAATTGACCTCTCTTTCTCTTTTCTCTCTCTCTCCCATTCTTCCCCTACCATGGCACTAGGAGATATACATAGTGAAGAATGAGCTAACCAATTCTAGGGAGGTATCTAGTAGAGGAAGCAAATATGCCTAAGTCTGAGAGCATATTATAAAGCATCTAATTTAAAGAGACTTGATTATTATAGTCATGATAAAAAACAACATGCATCTTTCCAAAGAATTAGTTTCATGAAGATGTGTCTAGGCCTAGAAGACAAAAAAAGTAGGTATAAGTTACAATAGTCAAAAGAACAAGGATATATACCTATGAATAAGAATTAAAAGGAGTAAACGATAGTCTAAGTCAAATTTTATAGTGAAATGAAGTGCATGTTATCACAATAATCTTATCAATGAAAATGATTGTCATTCATCATTAACTTCAAATAAAACAATGACATCATCACCATGCTAGATCACATTTAAAATAGTTTCAAATGGGAGTCACGGTTATTTTAACTGTCACAAAGTACACATTCATGAAGTATTAAATAGAATAGCCAAGATAGAGGTCCTCATGAGCGGAATACAAGAAGTTCATTGTATGTGTAAATAGTCTTTACATGAGCCTTCATCATCATTGAAAAGACAAGATAGAGTTGCAGACCAAGTCTTCTATTCAATTATCCTAAAGTGTTTTGGTGTTTTGAGATTGCTCTCTTTCCTGTTTGATAGTGGACATGCATTTTACTACTTTATCTCTATTCTTAGATTTGGTCTGAGTCTTTTATGTATATAATTTGACAATGATTTTATCATTTTGACTATATTTACAATGAAAATGATGGGCCATTTTTATTTCTTTTGAAACATTGAAACTACAATAAATATTATCAAACACAGTAGCTAGTGATGGATCTTTTTTATTGTGTTTGCCTATATGTTGCCCTCTTACTAGCCAAATATATAGTCTCTCTACTTGAGGATTCTTCATGACTTATCTCACTATCAAAATCAACTTTTGGATTTTCTCTTCATGGTATTAAGGTTCATGATTTTAGTTGTTCTATGATTTATACCATGGATTGATCTATCTTATTGTGTACAGATTACTTGTTACTATTTTGTGGCTATCTCTTTTTTATAGGCTTTGTCCTAACTTTTTCTCTTTGGTTGGGTTGTCATTGAGATTTACATTTCAACTCTTTGCCCATGATCTCACTATTATTAGTTTGGCTAGGATTGTTATCACTTGTACTTTGTCATGTGTATTTGGTTCTTATTGTGTATCATCTTCTCATGACTTCTTCAGGAGGCTTTGTGTATGCTCTTAACACTATCCTAGAAGATCTTTACTATATTTTCAATGAAACTTGGCTTTGTTTACTTCTTATTCACTATTTTGTTGGTGTAGCTATTCCTTTCTATGTCTTCTTTTAATGTGTGCTTCAAAGTGATTTGTTGCTCAAATTTATTTTCCTTAGACCTATACATAAGGCTTGTCATTGTCATCTACATACCTTAATTATACTATGCTATCGGACTTAGGCATATATATGTTTCCTTGCACATTTACAAATGTGTGTGAGAGTCATCTTGAACCAGTTCTAGGGAGGTATCTAGCAGAGGAAGCTTCATAACATTATAGTTTGTGTTAGTATGTTTGAAACATAAATGTAAATAAAAAATTGACAAATATACCTCAATTTTGAAATGCTTTAATGTTTCTAGAACATGTTAGTGTATGCTTTCATCATGGAAAAACATAATTTAGTTGATCATAACTGATGTAATAAAGTTGTATCTTTGAATGCATTGTTCCTTGATTATAGATCTATGTTCAATTGATTTGAATTACTTGATTGAAAAATTGGTAGATGTGGGTCGGAGTTTATAGGGGTTTGAAATGAGAAATAGACTTGTATCTATATGCAGCTTGCACCTTTTCAAATTGAACTATTGGAAAAGTCCAAATTTGGAGAGGAAATTCCTACTATTTGTGAATCCAACATTCATCTTTCAAATTTTAGGTCCAATTTCCATGAATAAGGGTTCCCAAGACCCTAGTCCTAGAAAATTAAGCCATGAGGAACATCATGAATAAGGGAATAAACCAAATTTATGGAAACATTCTGAAACCTAAGTACAATTAGGCATAAATAATGCACAACCACTAAAGTGAGTCCAAACCTAGTGTATATTTATAAAGAGATACAACTTATGATGCAATATTTAGCCCCCTCTTAGCAAGAGTATGAAATTATGCTCATATACTCTTGGGAAAATATGGAGAAACCAAATATTCGTTCACCAAGTTATTGAAGAGTCAAGATGACTACAAGTTTGGAAAAGTGGTAGCTCCCAAGACTTATGATATTGTCAATCTACAATATTAAGATAAAAGGGAAGTACAAAGTGAGTAATATGAGTAACATTGGTAACACACATGGAGCATGTAAAACACAAAGTTGTGACATTTAGAACTAGTAAGATTCATATATTCTCACTAGGAACCATATCAAAAAGACAAGGATTAGATCTAGGACTAGTAAGATCCTTATATAGCTACTAGAAGTCACGTTAGAGACACATAAAAGCATGATACCCAAGTTAGTAAGATCCACTAATACTTAGTCATAGATCGCATTCTAACAACAAATAGAAGGTCATATCTTGGTAACCTAACTAGTCCATGAGTAGTAGCTCAAAATGTTATCAAAGATAGGTTAGGTTGGGAGCCCCAAGAACCTATAGTGTGTCTTATAATGGGTGTTGAAAATAATCTACACTCAGGCCAACAATGGAATGGTAAGAAAGGGGGCAGTAGCTCAATGGTAGAGAAATTTATTAACAAATAAAATGACTTAAGTTGTATTCCTATCTATTTTATGAGTATTAGCTTAACATTTTCATGCATAAATAACATCTACTCCCACCTCTACCATAGATCCAAATCCCACCATTTCTCCTTCCACAGCCTCTAGTCACCTTCATGTACCAAAGCCACTAGTTCCACACCTTTAGTACTTACATCCTTCACTTATCATCCACCATATGGCCTCTTTATCAAATTTATTTCTTCTACATGTAAAATGTATACGCACAAGATGGAATGAAAATTGGTAGATGTAAAAGCTATATTCCACAAACTTTGCTAAAATCCTTTTTGCCAGTGCCAAAATATGAGGTTTGTAACAGGATGCAACATCTATCAAAGAATAATAGAGATGAGATTTCTAACAAGATGGAAGATCAAAAAATGTAGGAAAGCATTGATTAAAAATAAATACAAGATTGCAGTTTATAGAGTTAACTTCATTTTTTATTTTTGTGGCATTGAATTTCATAGTGTTTTAAAGAAGATATCATAGTTTTTCCAAAAAAAGTCAAAACCTTGCCTAGTGTTTACCGAGAGGAGTAAATAATGTATAGTTTGGTCTCTCATGCATATAAATTCACCCAAATGTGTGGGAATACCTTTTTACATGCTATGTGTCATATTATGTTGTGTGCAAAGCTTCAAATTAGATTTGGTACATGCTTGGGCATGAGGATAGTCTGATATCTCTATGTATCAGACAATAAAAGGTAGTTAGAGTGAAGAGTTTGGTGGGAAGACCAAGTGATTGGTATTTTGAAGTGGTTGATGGTAGAGAGAGGGGTAAAGGTACCCTATGCAACCTTCGGAAGGGTTTGTGGATGAAAACCAAATGAAATAGATTAAATTTCTACAATTGTCCTAAGGGTATTAATTGTCATAGTCATAGTTTTACTAGTGATATTGTTTTTGTTTTGACAGAGTTGTGTTTGTAAACCCATGTGGACATGTAATGGAGTCATGAGATGTCTTAATACTACATCAATACTTAACAACATCATAGTGTGTCGGCACCTAAAATATGAAAGGACTAAATATTGGAAGGCATGTGTGATGATGCCATGAAAGGTCTGATATCCCTATGTACTAGATTGAGAAAACTAGTGAAAGACAAAAAAATATGCATTGAGAAGGAAAAAGGTTGAATTGCCTAATGTTTGGTGTTGAAGTGATGTGTGGGGACTCTACCAAGTCAAATATCTTGTTGTAGTTTCAAAGGGTGGAAAAAGAATGATCATTTTATTTACTGTCCTAATAGAACATCCATCATAACAATGATTACCAATGATTTGTGCATTGCAAACAAAGTTCTAGAGGAAGGCTCTTTCTATTGTAATACCAAGTGAGTGTTCATACACCTTTGCTTCAATATCCTCATCCTCAGTATAGGACTAGGCATAAATCAAGATCACGAGTAGAGACAAAGAACAACTGCAAAGGGGGAAAATGAAGAAGAAACTGATGATCCACTTAGTCTTTTCATAGCTTCAAAGAAAAAACAAAAAAAAGAAATGATTGTAATCTACTGTATTTGATAATGACTGATTTTTATGTGTTAATGAATTTAATTATGTGCTAATGAAAGGTTATGAATGATATGTGTTAATTAATATTGATGAATGTTGCGTGTTAATTAATCTTAATCAATGTTATGTGTAAATGAACGTTATGTGATATTAATGAATGAATGTTATATTTTATTAATGGTAGAAAGAATGAATGAATGAATATTATACAATTTTAACGGTGTTGGAAAATGCACACTCCAATGAGAAATTGTAGGTGATTGAAGGTATTTTCATTGATGGCAACCTTACAATCCTATGGCACCGACAGACACTGACAACGACAAACATGATTACCGACACCCCATCTAACAAGATTTTTTTTATTATATTTTATATTTAATTGTAAAATCATTTTGTAAGCTGACAAGGCAAATTGTAATAAGACTCATATAAGTATGAGATCTTGTAGATCATTTGTGTAAGTATGGAATGTAATAGGCAGATTTTGGAATAAGGTTTATGGAAGTTGTATGAGCTTAAACCGGTACTGAACCTGGAATAACAAATGCTGAACCGAAGTAGTATATGATATTGGATTTGCATAATCCATTTTGTAAGTGAGTGAGACTTCCCTTTTTGTAATTAAGCAGTGAGCTTTAGGTAGTTGGCCTTCCTGCATGTGCAGGCTCCTATTGTAAGTAATATTCATTTATTGGCCAATGAGTGAATATTGTGGGTCACAAATCCCATCGAGTTTTTTCCCACACTGGGTTTCCTCATTAAAAATATTGTGTTATGGTGTTCTTTCTATGTTGTGGTTATTGATCTTATTTATTGCATTATTTATGGTTTACCGGTACACTGTTTTGGAATGCAATTTGTTTAATAAGATTAGAAAATCTATTAACCAACAAGATATTGATTCACCCCCCCAATCTGAGTATCTTTGGGAATCCTAACAATTGGTATCAAAGCCTGGTCCTCTATTTTCAAAATTCTAATAGCTTGAGGAATATTCTGAAACCGGTACAGATGGAAAACCTGAGAAAGTAATTGGAAACAACTCTTGTAGATTATGATGCAGAAAAGTTGAAAAATATGAAACTTGAAGATGATCTGAAGTCTGCACAGGAAATCATTCAAGGACTTCAAGAAAATCTCATTATTGCTAGGAACAAAAGAAGAGAACTTCATGAGAAGATACAGAGTGATGTGGTGAAAAAGAAACTCTTAATGATCTTATAAGAAAGATGAAGCAAGAAAATATGACCTTGAGGAATTAGATGCAAGATATGACTATAAGGTTTTGTAAAGACATTGAAGACCGAAAGAAGAATGAAGATGACTTGAATAGGAGAATCAATGATGCTGGAAATGAAAATCTAAGATTCAGTCATGAAAATGATATGTTGAAGATAGATATGATACACTTGGAGCATGATAAAACTAAACTCATGAGACAGAAAGATTTCTTAGAAAATGAGTTGGCTACTACAAGTCAAAACAAGGAGAAATTCAAGAAAAGCTCAGAAGAACTTGATGACATGCTGAAAAATTAGAAACCTAATGGAGATACTAATGATCTTGGCTTTGAAGTTGGTGAAAGTTCTGGTACTTCAAACAATCATGATCACAATAAACTGGTAAGACAACCTAATGCCTACAAATTCAATGGGAAATGCTTCAACTGTAATAAGTATGGTCATAGAGAAAATCGATGTAGATCTAGAAACTATCAAAACACTAATGCACCCACCGTTCAATGTTCTAAATGCAACAAAATTGGTCATAATTTAGAAAACTACAGAATGAATATAAGATGTTATGTTTGTGGAAGATTTGGACACTTATATAATCAATACAAAACACATATCGACATAGGATATGGAAAAGCTATTCAGAAAAATAATGTGACTTGTTATGCTTGTAACAAGATTGGACATATTACAAAATTTTGTAGAAGTAAGGCATCACTGAAAAACAACAAAGGACCAAGTTTGAAAGGTAAAGAGAAGGTTGAAAAAGTAAAGCAATAATTTTCAAAACAATAGATTAGAAAGTCAAATTCGAATGTTAATGAAGCTATTCCTTCACCGGTAGGATAGAGTGTCACTCCACAAGCAGGAGATTCTTCATCTAACTAAAAAGAAATCCCTTGGGGGTATGGCAACAAATTGAAAAACATGCTAGTTTACCCTCGGTTGATGGTGAGAATTTGAATTACTTCTTTACCAGAAGATGTGTTAAGTTTCACTTAACTGGCAGGCATTTAATGTGGTAGTTGAAGGAAATGACATTATAAAGCAAGTGTTTTTCACTCTTTTTCATTCAGCAAGCATTCAAATTTCCTTAGAGCACAAAAAAGCTGAGCGAAGGCATCCATGATGAGAAGTGAAGCAAATCATTCAAGCATTCAAACCTAAAGGCAGATTAAGGTATTTATACAATGGCTTCCTCCTCTGCACCTGAATTCATTGCAAACCCTATTGTAATTGAAGTGATTAAATGCCCTAGGCCCGTATTTAAAATCATTCCCGAAGTAGCGAAGAGGGATGATAACCTAGGAGCATTTTCTAAAATACCCAAAGGAGTTGCTTATGCTGAGGATCCTAGAATTTACAAACATTGTCATATTGAAGAACTAGGTGCTAATGAGATTATGAACATGTATAGGACAATAATATGTGATGAAGATGGTAATGTAAAATTAGAACACAAGATAATTGAAACCCTAGGTTTTTTGGAGATACTTAGCATTCCTGATTTTCCCAAAGAGGTTATAAGGATTGTATTGAGTAGAGTTCATGGGGATTTATTTTGGCTAGATTCCATTCATAAGATAATAAAAGAAGTAGTTAGGGTAGTGACAGGCTTACCTTCCACCAGTAGCAGGCCTGACAAGACTAAAAAGGTTCCAAACGACACTATAATGACCCTAACTAGTGCAACCTATGACAAGAGATCCTTAAGAGTCAATGATGTAAATGATATCAATGTAAGATTCATTAGCATGATTCTTGGATACAAAGCTACACATGTCAACAGATTAAACTATGTTTCTAGTTTATGTATCAAGAGTGCTTATTACTTAGTAAACATTAATGCAAAGATTGACATATGTGAATGGTTAAAAGATGAGCTAATAGACAATTTGAACAAAATTAAGGGTGACAAGAAATGCACATTCAGATTTGGTAACCTAATTGTATGTCTATTGTTGTATATTACCAAGGAAGCTCCCAGTATTGGTAGAAAGGATTTTGGATTTGACATTCTAGTAGGAAAACAACTTTTGGATATTCTTAATAACATGGGAGATGAAAGGGAGAAGAACATAATTGAACACTTTCAGGCACTGAAGGCTAGAATGAAAAATAGGGAAAGACTATCTCAATCCATAGTTGATAAATATCAAAAGAAGATATGTTTTTTTATAAAGAAGGATGAAATATGGATGGAGGCAGTGATTCTAAGGACAGTTTGGGTTACAAAGATGGGTTATGAGGCAGATGAAAACATAATAGAAACTTATGTGAAATCCCTTCTAGAAGTCCCTAAAGAACCAACAGAAGAAGTATTTGGAAATGCAGAAACCATTGAAAGCAAATTTCAATCACAAAAATGAATAAAGAAAATAGAACAAACAATTAGAAAGGCAACTAGACAGGCAAAAGAAATCAAGGAAGATATATTGAACAAAACTTTAACGGAATTTAAGGAGTCGTACAGAGACACCTGCAAGACTGATCTTCTGATAGTGGATATTGACAATGAAATCAACATAGTACAAAAGGAAATAAATGATATAGCTGACAATCCCATTGGTTCATCAAAACCCATATCAGTTATAGAGCAAGAGATAGCAGGTTTTGAGGAGAAACTTGAGAAATTGGAGAAGGAGAAGGAAAGAATAAAATACAAAGCTAAGGAACTCAAATGTAGACTAGGTCCAAAACTAGACATCCTCATCTCCTTGAGAAAAGAGATTTTAGAGGCTCTTGTTCCAAGACTTAAGAAACCGGAAAATAAAATGCACATACTCCAAGACTTATGTAACCCACTGATTACAGGGATCCTAACAAGAACTACACTCAATTGACATTAATGGACAACCTTTATCATTGATGCCAAAGGGGGAGTAGTAGAATGATAAAAATGATTGGCAGAAGACATCATCTGCTCAGGGGGAGCACACAGTTTTGGAGCACACAATTTTGGAGCACACAATTTTGGAGCACACAGTTTTGGCAAGATTATTTGGACAACACATTTTTGGATACAATTTTGAATTTTTCTCATGAGTGTTGCCATCAATGCCAAAGGGGGAGATTGTTGGAAAATGCACACTCCAATGAGAAATTGTAGGTGATTGAAGGTATTGTTATTGATGGCAACCTTACAATCCTATGGCACTGGCAGGCACCAACATAGGTAGCAACAAAGATGATTACCGGCACCCCAACCGATAGGATTTTGTTGATTATATTTTGTATTTAATTGTAAAATCATTTTGTAAGCCAACAAGGAGAATCGTAATAAGACTTATATAAGTATGATATCTTGTAGATCATTTGTGTAAGTATGGAATGTAATAGGCAGATGCAAACATGCAAATATTAAGGCAGATTTTGGAATAAGGTGTATGGAAGTTGTATGAGCTTAAACTGGTACTGAACCTGGCATAGCAGATACTGAACCAAAGTAGTACATGATATTGGATTTGCATAATCCATTTTGTAAATCAGTGAGACTTCCCTTTTTGTAATTAAGTAGTGAGCTTTGGGTAGTTGGCCTTCCTGCATGTGCAGGCCCCTATTGTAAGTAATATTCATTTATTGGCCAGTGAGTGAATATTGTGCGTCACAAATCCCACCGAGATTTTTCCCACACTGGGTTTCCTCGTTAACAATATTGTGTTATGTTGTTCTTTCTATGTTGTGGTTATTGATCTTATTTACTGCACTATTTCTGGTTTACCGGTACACTATTTTGGAATGCAATTTGTTTAATAAGATTAGAAAATCTGTTAACCAACAAGATACTGATTCACCCCCCCCCCCCCCCTCAGTATCTTTGGGAATCCTAATAAACAAGGAATTTAGAGTGATGTTAGGGAGGGGGGAGGGGCCAAATGAGCTTCCAACTTCATGTGGCTGGCCCTGTTAAGTAGAGAATATTAAACTATTCTTGAAACCAAGCGAAGGTCAACAAGATAACACACTTTTTGATATTCATTATGTTGTACAATTAATCTTATTGAATAATGTATATTGAATCTCAATTGCAGCATCCAACAAAGCCAACATGAACAACAACACCACAATTTGCTGGGTATAATGAACTCCCATATTGTCTTGTATGTACACTAACAGTATGAGTTACTTATAGTGTTGATATCCATGGCAGGACTGCAAAAGTTATGAATATGCCTCATCCTTGTAAGTTTTTTTATTACTTTTCATTTTCTTTAGAATTTTGCTACTTCATGAATGAGATGTTTTTCAGATGTCTATTCCATGAATAGCTTTCTATTGTATGCTTCATGAGCGATGTGTCTTCAACATGTCCACTCCATGAGAACCTTTCTCATATATGCTTGTACCTTATGTGTATTTATGTATTACTTCATGGTTTACATGTATGATTCATGCCTTGCATGTATTCATATGTATGGTTTGTGATTTACATAGCTCCTTCATGCCTTATGAGCATTACTTCATGCCTTGCAGTCTTTTCAAAATATTCCAAAATCAATAAGAAAAAGAGTAGTAGAGGCTACATACCAAAATAAATTAGATCTCCCTCTTTATTTCTTCACTTTCTTCCCTATTTTATTCCTCCCTTCTTTATCACTTCCCTTTTTCTTTATTTTTCCTTGATATAACTAACCTTTTCTCCTTAATGTTCTTCATGAATTTAAAGACTCCTTTACACTTCCCACTTTACATCCATGACAATTACCTCCATAACTTCATTTAGTGTGAAGTAATTATTCTCCTCTACCGTGACCTTCATATATCTTTCATATATCCTTTCATATATTACCATCCATATATATATTGACCTCATTCTAAGACTTTTAATCTGCCTCTTCTACCTCATTATGTGACAACAAAATGTGAGGATTTAAGAGGAGCTTTAAATCATAATAGCCCTTAGCATTGGTTTAGAAAGAGTCTCATATTATGCCTCCTAGATTGGATGGCTCTGATCCTCATCACACAATTCAACTTTGTCCTCCTCATTGGATTCTTTGCACTCGTGATGATAGAATTGTGAAGATTATATTTCAACATTTTTTTATTTATTTTTTCTCGCTTTTGATTCAACTCTTTATATGTCCTTAAATTGTATGAGCCTAATAGCTTCTACTCGTGTTGATAGTTTGGTGGCTCTTATCAATGGTTCCTTCGAAGAAGTGTGATCCTTGTAATTTTGGACTTCCATGATGTGAAAAAGAGGTTATGTTATGAATAATAGTCCAAATGATTTATATATTTCTTATTATGTTGAGTATGAGTAAATTTGGGCTTCCTTGGATATAATCACTATTTTGTACTAACTATTGTCATTTAGTGTGATTTGAGCATGGAATTCAAGTAATCATGAGGGTGGAAACAATCTTAAAGTGTTAGGGGGTATGCAAACTTGACTAAGGGATGAAAGTATCAAGAAAGTACAAGTGATTCATATGTAGATCAATGTATCATTCACCTATTAATTCCTAGCAGCATTGTCAAATAAATAAGCAAAGAGGGATGTTGAGTGCATAAATACATTTTATGTTGCCATGATATAATTAAAATATCAAACATGTAACTTAGATTGATTTGCAATTTCATTCATAAATATTAGATCTTCCTTGTGGATTTTTGAATGCATAATGTCTCGTTGATTTCAATATTTTTATTGCAAGTACTCTTTTCAGCATGAAATTACACTCATTGTCGTCTCTTACTAAATGCAAGTCTATTATCCTATCAATGATGATACATTTCGCATGCATTTTATGGGGAAATCTTATTAATAGATATGGTTGGGTTGGTCATTGTTTTGTGAAAATATATATAAGTAGATTTCAACATTAGAGTTATAAACACCGTAAATTGAGTTTGAGATCATTGTCCTAATTGTAACAGTCAACCACCATTGGCCCAATGCAACACCAACACCGTTGTGACACCAAGGTTTGTGCATATTGGTGTAATGGTTACTCTTAGGATATTTCATTACCATTACATATACAAACCTAGTGGGGTTTCCGAACACAACTTGTTTGAGTAGGTAGTATCATTGGTAAACTTGTGATTGTCACAATTGGTAACCTTAGGACAGTCATTAATATTTGGTCTATGGCACTATTTTATGGCTTCTAAATGCTTCTATGGGGTGTGCAGGGGTCCCACACATCTCTTCCAACATTCTATCCAAGGCACTTCACTCTCACCTATCTTATATTCCACTTTCTCTATGTTTCTATCCCGGAGGTCCAATACATGAAGAATATCAGACCAATCAATCAAATCTAGCATGTGCCTGAGAGGTTTTGGAGACCTAAAAGAAAGAGAAATGAAAACACATATTTACAAGAGCCTTTCCAACCAGTGGTGTGAGTTTTTAACTGTGAAAAGGCCAAAAATACATTTTTTCCCCTCTCATTGGAAACCCAAATTTCAATGGATCTCAAAGCTAAAAAAGATGAAAATTAAGGTTATTCAGTTCTCTACCATATCCAATCAACTTCTAATGAAAATATGATGAATTCCACAATTAAAAATAATGACAATCAGACTGAAATGTTTTTGTATGAACAAAAATCTCCAACTTCATTTAGTAAAACTTTCAAAATTCAAGAAGACAAACTTGTGTGGTGTGACAAAGGCCTATTTATGCCAATCCAAGTGGGTTACAATCTCAAACCACCAAAAACCAACCTCCCAACCAAATTTTGAAAAGTTGTCATGACACTAATGACAACTTTTTATAATTTTTATAATTTTTGTCCAATGGACCTCAAACTTTCCCAATTAGATCAAAATACATCATAATGGCCTCAAATTTCCTTATTTACATGAAATAACACAATAAAAACTAAAATCTCAAATTTCGTCCGTTTTGGCCAAACCTAGGTCCCTAGGGTGCTCCTGCACCATCAAACCATATGAATTATTGAAAACAAATGTGTTTTGGAAGTTTTAATGAGAGAAGCTATAAATATTTCTACCTCTCAATAAATAAAAAAATACCACAAATATCATTATTGATAAGAAAGTGTTGAGTGATTCATAGAGTTCCCCTAAACCCTTCAACAAATAAATTTAACAATCTCCCCATTGGCCTATCCTCAAGTGACAAACATAATAGACAACTTGAGAAATCATTCTATACTATGAAACCAAAATGCATACCTTTTTCATTGGTGAGATGTGAAATTGGGCTTGTAAAATATTTTGCAAAACCATCCCATGTTTTCACCTTTATTTATTTTGTGAATTGGAGCTTGGTCTAGGAGGTTAGACAAGTTGTTTTGTAGGTTGTAGCAGTAATAAAGTGCTAGAGGAATTTAGAGAGAAGTATTCTTATGAAAAGAACAAATAAGAACAAGAACAACTAACTTAGATAAAGTAGATAAATTCAGAGCCTAACGATCAAGCCTTCGTACCTTTGAAATTTTCTTTATGTTTGAATTTTTTTAATTAATTAATCCTAAAAATATGAATATCTAGAATATATATTTTTCATAACCCTTGATTCATTAGAATTATTTTATAGGACCTAACTTGTAACTTTTTTTCATATGCTAATTTTACTCTCTTTGCTCAGTGGCATTAATTTTTTTGAAAATCCTATATGTGTTTTCATATCTATGTTTAAGATTCCACCCAAAAGTTAACATTGCTTTGATAACTCCAAATTCATATCTAAGCTCATCCTAAGGTAACATGTTCATAGTCAATCAATAAGCTTTCTCTATGTGATTTCAAGTAAGATATTGATCTATATAGTTAATTTTGTGATTGATTTGAGGGATACGTCCATTGTCAAACCTTAAGAAAATTTTGTTCCATATCCTAGATTTATTTTGTTTTAATTCTCAGTGAGTAATTTTCAATAGTAATAAAGTGGTATATATCATTATATTTCAATGACAAAAGGCCAGATATTTGAATAAATATGCATAAACATAAAACATATTTTTCAAATCTTATTTATTACAATTAAATATATTTAACAATACCATATTATACATATCCCCATTTATATAATGAATAATAAAGACTTCTTTACAGTATTATATATTCATTATAGCTGATAATGCTTACAACAAAAAAAGAAAGATAAGAGTTTATATGTTGAACCGTTCTTAAACAGATATGGTTGCAAATTGCTTTGATATATTATGTATAACAGATTGCTATAACCAAATTTTTGTGCTATACTCTTGGATCCAATACTCATGATTTTGGATTTTAGATAGCATGCCTCGCTAGATTACTTTGGACAGTAGGTGTAGATTCATTGTGGTTTATGCTGAAAGAATTTAAAAAATTGTACATAGTTTATGGATAACTTCACTTAAGAAACTCATGTCTCATCTCTAAGGATTGAGAACATTTCCATTAGATCATGTCCTTTTTGGGTAACACTTGATTATGTGTTTCATGTTAGTTAGAAAGTTACAAACCAGAGCAAGAAAGGATGCAATCCTCTATTTCATAGTAATGCAACATTTCCAAATCTATTTCAACATGAAATCAAAAGAATTGGTTTGAGTTAAAAGATCTATTAAATTTTATTGGCCCTTGTTAATACATTTATAATGATTAGTTGGACGCTATGGATATTTTGTCATCCTCAACATGGTGAGCTCATCTCTGATTCTTTTCTCTTTTAAATGCAATAAACTCCTAAAGAAGTGGGTCGTATTATTCGGCAAAGTTGACATCTCCATGGGTGAAGAGCTATGCTGGCTTAGAAGTTAACTCTAAGAATATATACAAGGTTCTCATATAATTTTTGATGCTGCCAATAATATTGGTGTAACAAATACTTGATGGTATCCAAGGGAGAAAGGAAAAAAAAATCTAAACGTTGCATCTCCCCATTAAACTCCAATAAATGGTAGGAAACTTTGAGGTTGTTGATGCATATTTGATCATTGATATATCACATAATATATTATAAATTCATTTTCCTTCCTTGTGCTAAACATTTAAGGCAATATTGTACTTTCTAGACAAAATTTTGGGCAACCACATTCAGATTGCTGGTGATTTTGCAATCGACAAATTATTTTAATAGGATTCAATGTGTGACTGATTTGCATCTTATATAAGTGTTGTAGAACCTTAAAATTAAAATTATATTCACTCTTTGTGTATGAGGATAGTCATGGATTAGCAACGTATATAAGTGTTGATGATAACACTTGATCTTCTTAGCTAAAATTGATTTATAACATTGGTTTATGTTGTCGAAACTCATCCTAATTATGCCATTAGATGGGTCATAGGCTGAAAATTTAATCATCCCATCTGCAATGAAGAGGCACTTGCCGAAAAACACCTCCCTTGTGATTGTGGCAACCAAAAGAATCTCTAGGCCTTCATGTGTCAATTTAAAGTATATTATGGGCCCATAACCCATAGGTCCCACCAAGATCAATTTCATAACTAGAAAATAAGATATCTAAATGAGTTGAAAAATTTTAGGAGTAAACATGTGGACATGTTAAACTATATAGGGGGAGAGATGGTGTTTAAAATTTTATTTTTTTATACCAAAATTTAAATTCAAATACCCTAGTTACTTAAACAAAAGAAAGGTTGGAACTATTTTATATCAAGTGTTTTGTGTGTTGTCATAATGGATTTCTATTTTCTTTTAATATGCTAGTAACATTATTTTTAGTAATATCTTTACCTATTGTACTTTGTTATTGGACTCTATCAACCCAATAACCTTGTACATGCGATTTATTTTATTAAAGAGGATATTCATCTAGTCCGGAATGCATGATTATCGTCTTTGAATATATGTTGAATATATAATGATGAGTGAATACTTAGTATGAGATATATACATGTCATTCAATAGGTATATGTCATGTATTGACATAGGATGACACTTTATATGAGATTATCAATTTGGGATATACTTATAAGAAATATGTGTATATATAGTAGATAAATTCATTACATGTATATATATAGTAGATGAGTTTTGGTATCTCCCAAGAACAACTAACTTAGATAAAGTAGATAAAGTCATTTCATCTCTCTGATTGGGTTGCTCTTGTTCCATTGGTGTTGTCCTTTCCTTTTCCAGAAAATTGGCTTTAAAGGCTCTTGTATTTGGGTTAGCTAATTCCCTATCAACACCATTTTTAATAGGTTTACTAGTACTCAGTGGTTCGTACAGTCCTCTTAGGAGTTGGACCATCTAAACCATGGTGCGCCTGATTATATTAGCTTGAAACTAGTGTGCCTCATATTAGCTTGAAACCAGTGCGCCTCATATTAGCTTGAAACTGGTGCCCCTCATATTAGCTTGAAACTAAACATATGCTCCCTATTGGTAGCTAATGGGGATAGGATATCATTCGTTATACATATCAATAAGGTGTTCTTTATGTCTAGATAATAATTTTTTTTTTTTTTTAAATAAATATCAATCGGAATTACGACGGGAAACCAACAACATTCTCATTGGTGCAAATTTTTTGGCTATCATCGTAATTCTGATGCTAACTGGACAAATATCTGACAAGGATGTTGTATGTCTGACGACAATTCCTTGTCGGACAATCGTCGATGCATATTACTGACCAATGACCAAACCATCGGACCAACAACATTCTCATTAGGGCAAAGTTTCATGCGGCTGTCGACATAATGATAAAAACTAAACAAACCTCCGATGAGGATGTTGTATGTCTGACAACATGTTTGATCGGAAAGGTGATTGTGGCCATCATCAACAAAGTTCATAGTGTTGTAATTCTGATGTCCAAAGGCATCGTCAAAAATTCTGACGATGAGTTTTTGATGACTTCATTTTTCGGCAGTCTGATGAAATGTAGTCGCAATTCTGACATTTGGCCATCAGAAATTAGGCCCAAATGTACTAGTGAGCAAGTTAATCTTTCAAGGTAGCACTCTATCTTTCAAGTTCTTGATCATTATTCCTTGATTGTGTCAACTGAAGCTTCAATTGATCATTCTCAAAGGTAAGTCTAAAGAATTCATCATCCCTTTCCTTCAATGATTGTGCTAGATTATTTTCATTCTTCTTCCTTTCCTCAATTTACTTGGTTAGCCTCATCACAATGGATTGTATACCATTCTTCAAAGCAACACTTTCTTTCTCAAGATTGTTAACTTCATTTATTTTGTCTTGATATTACATGATCTGATCTTCTTTCTCCTTCAACTTATCCATCAATTCCTTCCTCTTCTCTCTATAGATACTTTCTTGATCCTTTAGCTCACTAATGAATTCATCAGTAGTATTTAGGTTCTTCTTCAGGGTACAAATATCATTTCTAGTTGTATCAGGATCCTCAAGTTCCACATTGACTTGTCTCTGAAAACTGGAATCTATAGGTTCAATCTCCCAGATCTTCCTCAAGCGGCTAATCTTCCTCAAGGGAACTAGGCTCTGATACCAATTGTTAAAATCAGAGATCACTAAGAGGGAGGTTGAATCAGTGATACGCCATAAATCAAATCTACAAACTTACTCTTTATCCACCAGTTATCTATACATAATAGAAAAGAACATAAACATGCAATAAATAAACCATAGATCTACAATACCAGAATTTTTACATGGAAACCCAAAAAGGGGAAAACCACGGTGGGGTTGGAATGCACAATATTCATATACTATGGCTAGAAGTACATAAATATTACATACATGGGGAATACACTTGCATTTAGGCTCACTACTCAATTACAAGGACCTAGAAGGCTACAACCTTCAGGGAAGTCAGACTTCCTTACAATTTGATTATAATAAGAAAACATTGTAAAATAAACTCTGAAATAGCATCTGATAATGCATGAATAAGTTCCAGTTAAGCACAAGATCTCTGACTGTCCTTGCTCTACAAATACTTTATTTCATCTTAATCAGCTACCAGATTATCTAACGACCAAATGTGCATGTGAAACTATGCTCAATCGCATCAAAACGGATCACCAAAATTGTAGTACATCAAAAATCAATCACCCAATGAACCTTATACATCTGATCTTAACATAAAAGTAATATCCTTTAAGTTAGCTTCAAGAAGTGTAATGTGTAGTCATCTGTCAGCTTCAATCCTGAACAAAACATAGCATGAAACCAAAATATTATAATCTTGCACTTCTTAAGGATATTCCCATTCACCAAGATCACAAAATCAATCACCAAAAACACCTCAATCATTATAAATAATTCTAGACCAAAACAATATTGAGATGCCCTATTTTACTAGTTAATTGGCTACCGAATAACTCTTACTTCTGGGTAAGATGAATCATGATCGCTAGATCGAATCATCAAGAAGAGTTGCCATCAATGACAACCCTAGAACAATAAGAAACTATTGAAAGTCACCATATGAGTGTCAATTGCCGACACACAAATGGCGATCTACCTTAGGGGTGAATTGAAAATCGGAAATGGCAGTGCATACCTATGGAAAAAAGTTGAAAACCAAAAATGGCGGCTTTTTCCTAATCAATTCCAATTTTCTCTTTACGGCCCTTGATAGTTCATAATGGTTTTCAAGATTCTAGAATAAATCTTTTTCTGAAGATGTTCCTTCCTTGCTCTTGATTTTTCCTTATGATGGATCTTGTAACTTCATTTAATGCTTTTAGGGTAAGTGTAGAGAAATCCTAGAGTAACTCTTGATTTGTTCATCAGTTTCATACTGATGAAGTAATATCATTACTTTGGATGACTCCTGATCATTATGTTGCTTCCTTTTTGTAGCATGTGATCAATTATACATTATCGCTCTTGGTCTGCGGACATTAAATCATTTGAAGGTAACATTCATTTTAAATATTGTTTCAAAATATTTTCTTATTAATTTTGTAGATATTAAAGTAGGTGTAATTAAGTGGGTTGCATTAAGTATCCTCCAACTATTATTCGTTGATTTAATTAAAAGTTAAAATATTAACTGGAGAAATAAGGGATAAATTTGATTGACATCATCTATCAAATCGTAAAAAAGAGGTCATGATTCAAGTGATTTGAAGTACACTCTTAGAGATTTACGATATCATAAAATCATGACATTAGTATGAAATGATGGCGTGCAATAGTGTGATTTAATTTGGAAATGAATGAAGGAATGTGTGTGCATTAATGATCAGTTTGTGTAATTAATTTCTATTTTTCAAATGCTAGATTATTCTATTTGCATTCCATGTTTTAGAAGCTGGAAGTTTGTGCAGAGTGCAAAAGTTTACTGAGTCTTTGTAATTTTAGCAACCAAGGTTGAGTATAAGGTGTGTTAGAAGCTAGGGTTTCTGTTCCACCAAAGGATTAACTTGTCAATGCTCGATACAACCACTAGACTTATAGAATCCACAAGAGGTTGTTAAGCCATGTTGCGAATCCCCATGAGGGATGCTGGCCCACTACCAACAATCCCCTCCCAACGTCACTCTCTATGGCTTGCATGATTCAAACCTCTGACCAAGCTCTGATACCACTTGTTACAAGCTAGGTTTGTCGTTGCACCAAAGATCGACATGCCAATGCCTAATACAACCACTAGACTTATATAATCTACAGGAGGTTGTTAAACCATGTCATGAATCCCTGTGACGGATGCTGGCCCACTACCGACAAGGTGTAGAGGATTTGAGGACTAATGGGAAATAATAAAATAACAAAACCAGAGAATTTTAGTCTTGACCAAGAAACAGAGGGAATTATAGCTCAAGTGGGATGGCTAAGATTAATCAAAAAGTATTAGGGATTTGGCCCTAGAATAACTATGGAATTCATTTTGAATTTCCATATTAATGTCATAAGGGTAGATGGGGAAATAATTGAAGTAACTCCATAGGTCATAAGTGAGATTGTTGGAATCCCTTTGGAAGGAAAATCCATAAACAGAGGCCACACAAATTTTGAGGTAGTGGTGAATCTCTTCCATGAAGGAGATGGTCCAAAACCTAAACTACAAATGCATAAAGGAAATATGAAAGGAATAAACAGAAATAATTTGGAAGAGCTGGGGAAAATGACTGTGTTGTGGGTGATGAAATTTTTCACATGTAAAGGGTAGTATGATACTATACTAGGACTTGCAATGTGGCTTCTTATTCATTTTAGGTATGCCAATACTCACTCCCAGGATCGAGTAAACCATCCTTCATTTCTATTTTCTCAATTGTTAGCAATGATAGCTAGAGCTAAACTCTCAAAAGGTCATGTAAAATATCATGGGTTGATGCATTCAATTATTAAAAATCATTTCGTTAAGAAAGAATTTGGAAGAGAGAAATGGTTAGAATTCTTGTCCTCTCCTATAACAAAGGGGAAGAAGGGATCCATCATGAAACATTTGATGGAAAAAGGGAAGTCTTCTAAGAAAAAAACAAAAAGAGGGTCAAAAGAAGCATAAATGTTTGAGAAGGGCCCAAAAGATAAAAAAAAAGTAGAAACAGATACACCTAGGGTTAGTAGAGCTACTTGTACTTATTCAAAGAGAAAAGATGAAAAGGAGGTGGTTTAACCATCTTCTCCTTCCCATACCCATATAGCTCCCAATGACCTTGTTGTTTCTCAACCTAGTGAGTCTGTACCTTCTACGGTAGGTCAAAATTCTTATGTCCCTCATGTTTAAGAGAATGTATCCCTTTCATTTATGCAAACAACCCCCTAGACTCCTACTAATCAAACCCCTATACCAACACAAGCAGGCCAATGGATTTCACAAAT
This sequence comes from Cryptomeria japonica, assembly GCF_030272615.1. Taxonomy (NCBI): domain Eukaryota; kingdom Viridiplantae; phylum Streptophyta; class Pinopsida; order Cupressales; family Cupressaceae; genus Cryptomeria; species Cryptomeria japonica. The sequence continues at coordinate 340,680,148 of NC_081408.1, forward strand.
GTTGCTTTTGAAATACCCTAGGCTAAAGTTGATACTAGAGGAGAGTCGCCCAAAATTATTGGCATTAAAGATCCTGCTGATGAAGAACCTCTGCAAAACACTCCATAGTTTGATTCCTCCTCATATGAGGATGCTGAAATGCAATAAGTTCCATTCAATCTTAAACCTCATGTTGTGGAAACAGAGCTACGTCTATCCTCAACATTTATTAGAAGGAAGTGGATGGAAATTTTGATAGAAGAGATTCCTCCAAAATTTGATAGGGGATTAGAGGAGGAGGATGTTGAATTGCAAAGAGTTTTGTTAATTTCTAAATTGGAAGTTGAGTTGATAGAGGCCAAGAAAAAGATTCAATTTCTGGAAAGTAAAATGAAGAAAGATGTTATTTATAGAACTCAATTGTACACTAGAATAACGCAGTTGTAGAACAATGAAGAAAACATGAAAAGGAAAATAGAGAAAACTAAAGAGGCATTGCAGAAGGCAACAACTAAAGCTCTTAAAGGAAATGAGGAAATTGAAAGGTTGAAAAAGGAATTAGTAAAACAAGGAAAGAAACCTATAGAAGAGGATCCACAAATTTTTCCCCAAGGTGCTTCTACTTCTTTTGCAATTCTTTGGGAATTATTTTTGATCATTGAGAAATGTAGAAAGGAGAATGCAGATTTGGAGAAACATTTGAATGAAGAAAAATAACAAAAGAAGAAGGCAAAACAAAGAATTTAATAGATGGCAGACTTGTTTGTAGCTTTACTTGCCATGAGAAAACCTTCGGGTTTGTATTCCTTATTCTTTAGGGATCGATTTATACAATGGAAGATTAACGAATCGGTTTTGAACATGAAATCTAATTATGAAGATGACGAATTTCTGGAAGATTTATTAAGAAGTCATCCCACTTATAAAAAACAAATGTCTGAACATTACTTGCATGGCCTCTTATTGGGACATCATTATGAATATTTTCTCAATATTTTTTTAGGGGAAGTTCAAGTTAGGGAATTTGTGTGCTTACTTCAGAATCAAATGGAATGGGAAAACATGGTGGAACAATATAGAGAGCACTAGAGTAGACTAGGCCTTCTTATGAGAGATGAAACACATAACTCTTCTGCATTCAAAACAAAATACACTTTCATTTAAAAAATGTACAACAATCAACCAATTTATCAGGATAAATTGGAAGTCAGTATTATTGCATTCAGAAGTGTTTAGAATGAGGGTCTACCATATAGGGCTTTGCAAGAAACAAGGCAGAGATATAACACTATTACAACCCTTCTAAGAAGAAGAGAACTAATCTCTCCAAGGGGTATTGAAAGGGTGAGATCAGTCATAGAGGTAATAAAAAGACATAAAATAGGCTATGTATGCATGATATTCAAACCTCATCTAGTTCTTATGGCGGTACCTCTACTAAATGCACCAAAGCACATTGAAAGGGATGCTAAAGAACAATGGAAAGAAAGAGTGGAACAATTTAATGGATAAGTTTCTTCCAAGAAATATCAGGAATACAATTTTAATAAGCTTGATTTGGAAGTTTGCGCATAATATCAGAACATGAATGTCCTAGATCAACCATGAGGACATGGTTGCGATCAGTCAGAGGGGGAGCTATGAGTTGAAATCATTGTACCTTTTATTATAGTTTATATTTTACCCTTTTATGAATCTTCAGACTAATATGCCTGCCGACATACCTTACTACATACATGTTTGTTTACTTTTTACTATAATAGTCTACTATTTATAAGTAACATTAGAAGTAATAGTTATGATGCAATGTTTATCTTTTTGCTTGTTTACATGATGAAAATATGGTGTTAATCAAAATTATATCTTCAAGCTTTGTTTTATCTATATTTATGTGTTTTTAAATACATTGTGAGTAAACAAGCAAAATTCAACAAGGTTCATGACAACTACCACATAAAACGTGATCACCTCCAATTATTTCAAAATGAAGATCTTCCTTGATCTCTCTTTCTATTCCTATTTCATTGGCATATTTCATCGGTGTTATTTAGAACTCAACTTCCTCTTGGAGTTGATTTATTTCTTTCAGATTTTTTCTCCTGTTGTTTTTGTAGTCATTACTATCATTGTAGGCGGGTAGCCTTAGTTGAAAATTTAAATAAGGATATATATATCCCTTTGTTCTTAGTTGAGTAGTCAATCATAATTTAGTCAATACTTAGTTTCAGTTGAGCCAAATCTTCTTTGTAATACACAGAACTTGTTTTACTTTCTTTCGGAAGTACATATCAATGAAAGTAGAAAGTTGATCTCAGTACTTGTGTTTGAAGACCCCACCAGAGGAAGAGCAGGGCTTGCTCGACCGAAGGTAGGTGATCTCTGTTGTGATTTCAGTTCTTTTACAACTTTGAAATTGAGATCAATTTAATTTGGCTCTTTTTCACTGAGATGTTAAGTTTAAATTTGTAGCATCATAAAATTGTGACCCTTGCAATTTTTTATTGCATTTGGGTATTTGCATTAGTGGATGAATCCCTAAGCCTAATCGGGGACCTGAAACATTCTCAAGACATCAACAACTTGCATTTTCCATCACTCTGCATTATCTCTTAGTTGCTTCCTGTCCTAATTTAGGACAGGACAGGGGCATGACACCCGTATTCCCCCTAGGATAGGGGTGTGGTGCCTCTATCCTCCTAGGACAGGGGCATGCCACCCTTGTCCTAGCCTTATTTTGGGCCCCCCTTTGGTCATATCTTGCATTGGACTTGTCAATAGTTGAGCGGGAAAAAGTTTCCCTATGTCAGCCTAAGGTGGGAAGTTATCTGAACACCCCTAATTGACAACTATATAAGGAGCACTTCCCCTCCTATTTGCAGAAGTTTTATAGGATCATCATAAGTTGATAAGAAAACTCGATCATAAGAATTCAAGCATTCATTCAAAACATTGAGCATTTCAAGACTCCTTTCAAGACTAGGTGTTGCATTCAAGTCAAGGATTCAACTATTGAAGAGGATATTCCTATCAACACTCAAGACATCTTATTTCACATATCCTTTTAATAAAATTAATCAATATTTCAATTACATCCCCTTCTTAAGGTGGATTTTACTTCAGACATTTTCTTTCATTTACTTGCACGTCTTTTTCAACCACCTAGTTAATTCCAAAATGGGGTTTGACCTAAAGGCAAATCCCCAATCCCAACAACATTTTCCTCTATTTTTTGTGTGTAGGTTGCAGATGCACGACTGTAATTGTAGGTTTAGGCCTTATTTTCAAAGTTGAAAAAACCCTTTTTGGTGCACGAATTTTTTGGAGGACCTTTTGCAACTTCAACATGCTCCTTGCAACTTTTGCTTAGATTTGCAGGAAATATTCGTCTCGATGTCCTACTACTAAATCCAGGTGCCCAACGTCATCCTGTATCTCTATCTCAAGATATAATCATTTCTTTATCATTTGTGCACTTGGTCTCAATTTGCCTAATTCAACTAGTCTATCATAAAAGAGGGTTAATTTACTTTCCTAATACATTCCAAATTTCTTACAATTCACTTAGTATTCAATCTCTTTCTATTGGGATTGGATCTAATGAATTCAATCCCTTTTTTAAATGTAATGTGTGTGAAAAATTGAAGGGAATCCTTTATGAAACTTCCATCCGTCTTTTGAGGGGAGTAAAGCTTTCTACATGATCTCCCCTCATCACTTTTCACCATATCAAACAACCGTTGGTAATTTCTTTCCATTAATCGGTATTAGATTTGAAGTTGAATGTTATTGTTAGGAGAAGTAATAATTAGTTTTACATTGTTGTTTCGATAGTGTAATTGTTGTAGATTATATTGGTTATATCATGGTTAATGAGATGGTTATTTAATGGTGTAAATGGAAGCAAAAAATTTTTTAAGTTAGATCATGGATTTTGTTTGTTTTTTGCAAGCGTAACTAGATTTCAAATTCTTTAAGCGTAATTATAATTACTTTCACCACTTAATCTAGATTGAAATTCCTAGACTTAGGAGTAGTTTCAAGCTTTATAAGGAACTCCATGACTCCATCATAATTCAGTTTGGCTACAATTCTATTGTCAAACTCGAGTCTTACAAATAAGTGATTTTGAAATCCAAATTTTAGTTTGATTGGCAATCAAGATTGAGAGATCCTAATAGCTTTTGATCGACTCCTGGCAGAGTTTGAGCCAATCGTTAGTCACCGTTCTTTAGTGCAAAACCCACAAAAATTGTACCACAAAGAACCCTTACCGCAGATAGCTTTAGACACACTCGAGTTTGATATTGAGATAAATTAAATGGTGCGAGTTGATAAAGCAACAACCTTTCCCACCATTGCTATCTTGATGAAACTCTGTATTTTATCATTAGTATGTCAGTTGAACATATGGTGGTTGTGTGGACGTGTTTCCTTGGAGCCTACAAATCACATATGAATATATGCCTAGGAGTATTTTTAGTGACTTTGCTCTTTTATTTTGATCTTATGTCTATGCTTTGACTTATGCTTTTCTTTAAAATATCTATGTAGAATTGAGAAAGTGGTATGAGGCACACATAGTAAGGGGACTGATGAATGAATAAAGGACTTAAAAAGGATCCTTAGATTTATTTGGATTGAAGGCCATGAAATGGTACATGCCTTTTTGTGTAGGAGATTAATCAATCTACAAACACAGGAGATCTAAGTGAAGTTGGAGAATTATTTTGGAAATTTTTTTAGGGGTGTCCAAGCCTCTCACCATTTATTTATTAACATATTGTGAAACTACATATTTATCATGACAAGTTCAAGAGTATGGAGAGATTCATACAATACACAACTTCAAAAATACACAAAATCCATAAAGAAGAAGATGAAGGATAAGTTTAGGAATGATTTTGTAGGTTTTAAGTAAAATACAAATTAGATTCAAATTGATCCAATTTCTAGGTAAACCATAATTCTTCTTATTTATCTTTTTTATTTGACTATCTAAAAAAATTAAAACATTTAATTACATCAAAATGCAATTACAATTGATTAAATTTATTGTATTTATTTAAACATCTAAATTAATTCTACTACATATTTTATTCTCCATAATTTATTATTTAGAATATATATATATAAATTTAATGAACAATTAAATAATTAAATAATTATAAATATATGTCTGTTTTTGTTTTTGTTAAAAACTATATATCATCAAACCATAAAATAATTCACAAAACTTATATTATATCATTAAATTTATGGAACTATTCTGTAACATAAACATAGCCATAAAAACATCATAATATAAATACCAAGAAATCTCATACAGAAAATTAAAGAAACAATACCATCTTCCTTGCCAGTTACACAGTTTTTTTTCTAAACAAAACAACATGCACACAAACTATTCCAATTCAACTGAATGGAATGTTCTCCACACATCTTAAAATAAAAAGAGCAACTCACTTTAACATTGCTCTACTAAAGATTCATTATTATAGAAAGTCCACATATATCTTTAACAACGGGAAAGAGTAACTCATTTCCCTGTGCAGCACCCAGGAAAGCAACATGTGACGTAATTGCCATTATCATCATAACAACGAGAACATGCTAACACTCCTGCAACAATGATAACATCTCCTCATCATCAGTGAATAAAAACATTATCACGATGATCTGAAATATTGATGAATCATTAAAAAAACTATCACATAATCTAATTGAAAAACAGTTTCAGATCGATTTTATGGATTGTAAAACCTGTGATCCTGATGATTAGAACAGCTATAAATGTATTTATACTAACCTTTAAATCCTTATAGTGAAGTGAATACAAGTATTTACACTAACCTTTAAATGTTGAAGTGGGACGAGATGCTTGAGTGAGAGTAATCATGGTGGTGAGTAGCAGGACTGAGATAAAGCATACCAAAAATCGTGTGTAAGCTGCCATCTTAAGTTTTAATGGAATGCCTTTGCATTGCACTCATAATAAGTGATGGATTTATAGGGAAAAGAGGGCGATGGATTTTATGGCTGTGATTTATTAAATAAAGAAAGTGCATTGGTTTCTAAGACGTTTCATTGCTGTGGTCGATTACATGGACGTAACTTACATTCAATAAACAATCCTACAAGAAAGTGCGTTGATTTCTAAGATGTTGCATGGCTTGATTTGATAATAAAATAAAATTGCGTTGCTTTCTAAGATTTTGCATGGCTTTAGTTGATATGAGCAGAGCCAATGGCAGGAATAAAATCAAGCTGGCAGAGAAAATCTGAGCAAAAACCCGACCGAGTTTGACGTGTAATTAGAAGATAATCAAATGAACTAATGTTTTCCATTTTGTTCAAATTATAAAGTCTATTTTAGTGCTAGCTTTAAACACTACACACTAAGCAATAGATTAAGTCTAGAAAATATTAGTCAATTCTGAGTGTTTAACGCTTTTAGGTCTAGAAGTGTATTTGTAGTGTGATCACATATTAAAAAATATATTAAGTCTAGAAAATGTCAGTCAATTCTGAGTGTTTAACACTTTTAAGTCTAAAGTGTAAGCTTAGTGTGTGTGGTTTAAGCTGTAACCACCGGTGCATCTAGTATTTTCACACTTGTGAAAAAATAAAACAAATTATATAAATATCTTTGAAGAATCTAAATGAATATTTAATTAACAACTACTATTAAGATAGCATGCATTAAGATAATTATATTATGAATTCAAATAAATGTATATTTGATGTTGATGAAGAGGTGATAATTGTGAGTCTTACATAGGATTATTATCTAAACAATCTTATATTGATTACTATTTATGATTTTGAATTATTTATATTGTAAAAATTGAATTTCTAATTTACAAATTTGATCTTAACATATTTGAATCTTTTATACTTACAAAAGAAACTTAATGTCTATTCTTATGATATTTTTAATGCACTCCCTTTGCATTGCACTAATCATAGGTAATTGCTGTAGATTTATAGGAAAAGGTGGGCGATGGTTTTCATGGATGTGGTTGATTCGTTGATATATATTCTACTCTTTATCGCTAAGTATTTGTCATGGGGCGAGAGTAGAATCTACCGGCAGATAAAGCATTTCAGATAAAAGTTGGAATCAATTAGGATGTAAAATAGATTAAATAAAGAAAGATGTTTTCTAAGACGTTGCATGGCTTGAGCTGTTAATGAAATAAAATAAACCAAATAGTCCATGGAGCGAAAGTAGAAGCAGAAAATGTGAATGAAATGGCGGCTGAGTAGGACGCGCAATCTGATATGATTATTATCTTAAAATTTTATTTCAAATATGATAGGATTATTGTATGAGTTCCATGATTGTTTGTGAATTTGGGTCACTTTCATATCGCAAAAATGATTTTCGCATCTTTAAGCATTTGTCATGGAGCGAAAATGTGAATGAAATGCCAGCTGAGTATGACGTGCAATCAGGAGACAATCAACAGACCTGAGTTTTGACGTGCAATCTTAAAATTTTATATCAAATCTGATATTATTATTGTATGAGTTCCATGATTGTTTGTGAATTTGGGCCACTTTCGTAAATCAAAACTGATTTTCATATATGTAAATTAAATCGCTAAGTTATAAATTTGGCATTAATGTATTTGAGTCTTTTGCATTACAAAAGAAATTCAATTTTATTTCACTTTAGGAAAACTAATTGGTATTGATAATCATCATTTGGAACTTGCCATCTCAAGGATTTTGTGTTAGACAAGCTTCAATAATGAATTCCATACTTTTAATAAATGTTTTTGAGTAAAGGAAAAACAAGTTTTGAAGGGACTTGAAACCATTTACAAGCAGATTTTGAATGGATCTGGAACCCAAAAGCAAGAAGTTGTCAAAAGATAGAAAAAAGAAGTCACCAGACAACCATGGGTTTTAAAGGCTCCCATAACCATAAACATGGGTTTTCAAAGAAGCCTCCCACAACCTAAAACAAAAGTTGTAAAAAAGACAGCCAAAAATGCCAGAAACCAAGAAATCATTTAATGGGGACCCTTCCTTTTGAATGAGAATGCAAAATCATGTCAAAGCCTCCCTCCTTCATTGCCTTTTTAACCTTTTTACCCTTCACAGTTTGCCAACCATCTTCTAGCCTTTCCACTTTCTTCTACCACCCCTACATCTCCTCAGAAGAGAAGCAAGACTTGTAATCAAGGTTCCTTCGTTGATCCCCTGAGGCAAAAACAAAACTTCTATGTCCACCACTAACTTTAGCAACATTCTCAGCCATATTCACTATTTTAGAACTCTTAGCTTGACTATTTTTCAACAAATCCCTAGAGTTGTCCTCAGCTAAGTTTGGAAGCTCAATCCTAGAATCCTGCTCACAAATCTTAGCTTCCAAGCCTACACCTTCCATCAAGCCTTCAGAGGCTTGGGGAGGCAACGTAGGAACGGAGTAAGAAGGAACCTCTTTAAAAGACACTTTAGACACTTTATCCACCTCTTTCCCCACTAAATCAGAAGATATCAATTCATCTTTCCACCAAGTCACCTTTCTAAATCTCTTCTTCTTTGGGCAACTCTCAGCCATGTGTTTAGTCTGAAAACACCGCCCACATCTGAAGGAAATACCTTCATAATCCACTTGTTGTATCCATTCTACATTGTCCAGTATCAGAGAAAAATCAGTAGGAAAAGATTTTGTAGAATCCATCTCAACCAAGATATGAGCATAAGTTGAGTGTAAAAGGTTTTTAGAATCCTCATCCACACCAATTAAATTGCCTAAGGAATTACCAATATCTTTCAAACAAGATTTATTCCAAAACTTAAGCGGAAGGCAGGGCAATCTTACCCAAATCAAAAAATTATTGAAAGATTCGGTGGTAGAATTGAAGGTTGGAGACAAAGGCTTCATCAAAAGCAAAAATTTGTCCTCCCAACTCCAAACATAGTCACATATATTTTTAAGCAAGTTGTCATCTGATACATATTCTAGTGATAAATTCCTCTTGTATCTAAAATCAGTCCCTAGTAAAAATTAATTCCCTCACTTACGCTTGTCAGTTTTGATCCATTTGGGGTTATTCTCTCCCCCTTTACGAATATTTTAAGATGGAAATTATCTTGTTCAATGTGGATAATTATCATGATTATATTTTAAAAGTGTGCTAGATGATAAAGAATAGAATGAGGGAATGATGTCTTTTTAAGTTGATGTCAGACTTGTCCAAATTGATAAGTATTTTAAAAAAATTTGGAAAGAAAAAGAGTGGGTGTTTGGGGGATTTAAATACAATCATTAACATGAAGGAGAATATAATCATCTTACCTTTTTTGAGCTATTTGGAGTTTAATGTTTTCTCTAAATTATAGGCTTTATCTAATTTTTTTGAAGAGATGGTTGATATACCTAGTGTAATAGAAGTATTAATACTTTTATTAGAGAAATATTGGACAAATAATTTATCAATTTGAAGTGGCTCCTTGGTAATGAATAGTTTTTTTCCAATATCATTTCCTTTAAAGGTTTTATTCCCTCACCTATATATATATATATGAACCGAAAGAATCCACACTTAAAAATTTAATTTATGTGGTTTGATTTATCTAATTTTGAATCATGCTTCTTGGTAGGTGGACAGTTTAAAGGCTAAATGGTATATCCTTTTTAGAAAGTTGTAGAATGTGTAAAAAAATGTTAAGGCTTGGAATAAGTTGTGGGTTATAAATATTTCTTTATTGAATTCCCTTTTTAATTACTAATTCTCAGAATACTAATTTGATGAGGCCTACCTTAATGGAAGAAGTGAGAGTTGTTGTAAGTGTATTCTATACTTTTTTTGTTTAATGTGTAATTTCCTTCTATTATAAATGGTTTAGGTGTGTGCATGAGTTTTGTTCTTTTTCCATGGTTTTAAAATACTAACATACATTATTAAACTACCCTTAGGGGGAAGACACATCCCTTGATATGGTGGATAATAATATGAACCAGGCCCAGATGGAGGATTCCTCATCTTTACAAACATCTTTGGAGGCTCATGCTACACCTGACCTAGATAGGGTTACCAAGGTGACTCCCTTAGGACTGGAGACCATTTTTGCACTATATATGGTTCATGTAGACCGTCAACTTGATACTCAATTCAAAATTGTGAGGCATGGCCTGGATGATGCCACTAGGTCCAACAAAGAGAACCAATCCATTCATCTAATAATTGATGTAAGTAGTGCCCCAAAGATCCTCAAATCAAAGAATGAAGGTGGTCCATTAGGGAAGGATACCCCTCTTCTTAGTTTAGAGGACTCTAATCCTTTTATTGAAGTGAAATCTAGAAGCCAAAGACGTAATTCCCCCTTGCCTGCCAGAAATGGTCAAAATTTTGGACCTACCAGACTCAAAAATAGGAATAGATAGAGAGCGGATTTTAGATCAGGAAAAAGGGGGGTGGGATGACCACCAAACAATTTTAATAGGGAGAAAAAAAGTAAAGTTGTGATTGTAGATGGAGCTTAGATAACTCTTCAAGATATGGGGATTGGTTCCCTCTCCCCTGCTAAATGAAGTTAATCTTATGGAATATAAGGGGGCTTAACCACCGCCATAAATGTGATCTCCTATCTTACTTTGTGTGAGATCATAAACTTGATATCTGTCTTTTCGAGGAAACAAAAATGTCTTCTTCTATAGTGGAGAAAATGAAGTTATCCATCTTCAAAGATTGTGGTGTGCATTACTCTGATGTTGATGGTGCATCAAGTGGTATTGCATCCTTTTGTAACCCAAGACTTGTCCAAGGTATAGCTATTTTGACTAGCTCTAATCATACTGCCACTAGATTTATGAGTTTGATAGATGGTTCATCCTGCATCATCTCCAATATTTATGCTCCAAATAGTATAACTTCAAGAAAACCCCTTTCAAACTCTGATTAAATTGGGAGGTACCCTGATCTCTTAGGATAGTAAGCAGGATTTAGCTTATATGATTAAATCTTTGGGCTTATTGGATTTGGACCTAAATGATGTTAAATTTACTTGGTCAAATAGAAGAAGTGGTCTACACATTAATCAAGTTAAGTTAGATAATGGGATCCATTCCCCCGATAGGCTTCGGGAATATTCCTCTAAACTTTCTTCTCTTTCTAGAATTGGATCTAATCATTTTTTTATTTTTCTGAATATCTCACCCATTATATGTAGAAAGGCCTCTCCTTTCAAGTTTGAGAAAATGTGGACTTGCTATCTTGAACTGCATGATAAAATTATTGAATGGTGGGATGTTGGCATTCAGGGTACAACTTTGTACAGAGATGCCAAAAAACTTTCTAATAACAAAGTCAATTGGCAAAAATGGAACAAATCTTCATTTGGTAATATCTTCCATAGGAAAGATGCTCTCAAAAGGGAACTTGATGATATAAAAAATCAAGCTATAATCCCCATGTTATGGACAAAGAAATTGATCTTCTCTCAAAACTCCATGATACTATCTCCAAAGAGGAAGAATAATGGAAAAAGAGGCCAAGATCCACTTGGCTCAAAAGTGGGGGTAGAAACACCAAATTTTTCCATATGATTATGTTAAATAATAGGACCTCCAACATAATTAAGAGGATTTGTGTTAACAATCAATGGGTCAACTAAAAGAAATATATGGGTAAGGAGACTATCTGTTACTTCTCTTCCCTTCATTCTAAGGAGAGGCCTCTGGATGTGAGTACTCAAGAGGAAATATTATGTGAGATCCTTGGCATTATTTTTGAGGAGATGAACAAGGAGCTTACCAAAATTCCATCTTATGAGGAAGTTAAAGGGGATGTCTTCTCATTTGAAGAAAACAAAGTGCCTAGCGCTGATGGTTTCCCATGTTCTTCTTTCAATTATTTTGGTAGATTGTTGGTAATGATATTATGGATGTGGCCAGAGATTTTTTTCGATCCCGCTCTCTTTTTAAAGAATTCAATGCCACATTTTTGGTCATGATCCCCAAGAAGTTGAATGCTATATTCTTTTAGGATTTAAGACCTATTAGTTTATGTAGTTCCATCTATAAGATCTTTACAAAAAAATTGTTGTTTAGACTTAAGAGTGTTCTTCCACTTTTTATTTCTAAACATCATAATGGGTTTGTCCCTCAGAGAAAATTTTTGGATTCTATTATTATGATCCATGAGAATATCCATTCGCTCTCCATCAACAAGAAACTTGGTTTTTTTCTCAATCTTCATTTTCTCAAAGCTTATGATTGGGTTAACTAGAAGTTCTTGATCATAATTTTGTGGTCTTTTGGTTTTAGTGATCACTTAATATAATTGGTGAATCAATGCATCTCTACTCTTAAATTCTTGGTCCTAATGAGTGGATCTCCTTCAAGTTTCTTCTCAACTTCTAGAGACATAAGGAAGGAATATCTCCTCTCCATTTTTCTCTTCATTTTGATGAGTAAGGCTCTCAACAAGATTATTCAGAGAGAAAATACGATCGGTAAACTCAAAGGGCTTCACCACTCTTCTTAGACCCAAATCTGTTCCCACCTGCAATTTATTGATGACACTCTTCTTATGGGAGAAAGCTCTATTTCAGAAGCCAAGTTATTAAAGTCTCTTCTCAATCTTTAGTAGAAGATAAGTTTTCTCAAGAGCTCTATTTTCTTCCTTAATACTCCTAGTCATAGGCAGATTATGATTGTGGATATTCTGAGGTACAAGTAAGGATTTTTTACTGACTGTTATCTTAGATTACCTCTTTGTAGAGGATTGACTCTTGAGGTTTCCTAGTCAAATTTTCTTGATCGCTTTCAAAATAAGCTGGTAGGGTGGAAAGGTGCTAGCTTGAGCTAAGCTGGTAAGATTCAACTCCTCAAGGCCTTCTTACAGAACTTACCAGTTTATGCTATGAGCCTTTTCAAAGTTCCTTCAAAATTTATTGATCGAATGGAAAGAATTCAAATAATTTATTATGGATTGGTACTGAATCCAAAACCATCTCTATCTGGTGGCCTTGGAGAAGGTTTGTTTGTTGAAGAAACTTGGAGGCCTTTCTCTTAGGCATATTCATGATTTCAATAAAACCCTTATGGCGAAGCAACTTTGGAGATGCCTAAAGGAATCCAATGAATGGAATTATATTATCCATCATAAATATCACATTAATGACCTTCAAAGTGTGCTGGAAGACTATAATTTTCCCATCACAACCTCTACTATGCAAAGAAACTTCTTCAACACCAAAAATATTAATCTACAAGGAGCTAGATGGAATCTTGGGAATGTTAGAAAAATTCAATTTTGGGAAGATTGGTAGGCTTGAGATGGTTCGCTGATTAACTTTTAGTGGGTTGTGCAATTTAAAGAGAGATTTATGAGGCAAATGGTTCCTAGGTAGCTAATTATATTAGAGATAGGACATGGATCAATCTTATTAGCCTGGATTCATCCTTGCTCCCTCTCCAATCCTGGCTCTCCTTTATCCATATCCCCTCTTTCCCTGTTGAGGACTCCACGGTGTGGAATGGATCTTCTTCATGAGTGTTCTCTATCTCTAATGCATTTCAACTACTCACTAGAACCTTCTCTCCTTCTCCTTTCTCATCTTGCATCTAGAACAAGCTACTGATTCCTAAGATTAATATTTTCTTTTGGCTTTTTTATGTAGGATAAAGTTCTCTCAATTGACAATTTATGTAAAATGGGAATGGCTATTCATAATAGATATTTATTATGCAAGGAAGATGTTGAAGATGTCCACCATTTGCTACTCCATTTATCCTTCTCTAGAGATGTTTGGGTATATTTTTTTGAACTGGGGAATCTGGTGGTGCTTTCCTAGTAATATTCATGATTGTTGGTCCTAGTGGAATTGTCCTTCAGATAAACCCTCCCTCAAAATTTCATAGAGCTTTATGTTGCCTCATTTAGCCTGTGGCCTATGGAAGGAAAGAAACAATTCGATCTTCAGGGATATTGAGTCTTTTGCCTTTTTTGTTACTTGTAGGATTCTGAATGGTATTAAGGAAAACATTTAGTCTTGTTATCCTTCACGTAAGGGTGACTCTCCCATTATTACCTTGTCATGGGATTGGGATATCATCAAAAGGTGAAATATTAGCTGGGACATATCTATTCCCATGGGTAAGTTAAAAAAAGATAGAAACAATGGTGTTTGGAACCCCCTTCTAGTGGGTCGATCAAAATCAATGTTGATGGGATGACCAAGGGTAACCCTGGGCCAACTCGTTGTGGGGAGTTGCTTGGAACCATAATAGTAAATTTGTCTCGGTGGTGATGCTCCCTTTGGGAACCCAGATAAACCACCTCGCTGAGGAAAATTTCGCTTACATTGGATTACACATGACAATTAGGGAAGGGTTTATGAAAGTCTGGTTGGAAAGTGACTCTATGAATATCATCAATTGTATTACTAAGAAATCTAGACCGAGTTGGATGATCAAATGCCTAATTGAGGAGTACCACATCATGGTTGATAATCTGGATGATTTCAAGGTCTCCCATGTGTATAGGGAAGGCAATATGCAGGAAGACAACATGGAAAATATTGGTGTGGATTGTGGGAAGATACGACATGGTGGACAGAAAGGGGAAATTTCTTGAAGCACTTATGTGATCTAACAAGAAAATATGCTACTTGTCTCGGCTATTCATTATTTATTAATGAAAATAGGTAGGCTTTTGAATGGTGATTTTTGGTGGGATTTATTTTTGGATCTGAATATCAGAGTGTCTAGACCCTTCCTTAGTGCCTAGTTTTTCATTTTGTGGGTCTGGTTTGTTGTGTATACCTGAAATTATAGAGATGGAGGTTGTATGGGTGGTGACAAAAATAGAATGGAGCCCATATCTTATGAAAAATGGAAGAAGAATACGGACCTTTGGAACTATGTGTGTAAAAAGTGGATTGTATTTGTATCTGGGGTACACAACACTTTAATAAATCATTAGATGCATGGTTAGTAAATCAATAAATGATGAACAATAAACCATCACAAAGCGACCTATTGCCTTCTAGTAGATGCGTGTTTAGTCTTGCTCTCAGATTTTTATATGAAATACTAGTGACTAGACAACACCTAAATGAAGGTTTTAAATCTATATGAGCATGAATTTGAGCTAAATGAATGTAAGATTTAAGCTAGATGGATGAATATTAGGCTAACATGATTAAGTTATGAATGAATATTAAGCTAAATGATTTAAGATATGAATGAATAGTAAGCTAAATGATTTTAACAAATATGGAATAACTAAATATGCAAATATATCTCAATATGAAATCTTAATGAACCTAGAGAAAAAACAACATAATAACAATATATTCTCCAAGATCCTTGACTAAGAGATGAGAGCCTGAATTTATAGAAAATTTAGAAAGAAATCGACGACCGAGATTAAATGATGATGAGTGGTCAAGATTTTCCAAGAAGAAGTGCAATCCAGGTGAATTGATGTGATTGACTGCTTTTCTCAGTTTTAAAGGAAATTGAACTAAAATTAGGATAAAATCAGAAGAAAAAAATGATTTATTCTCAATTTTATTCAATTTTGAGATTTAATTGTTTTAATTGCTTTTCTGATATTTTTTCAATTTTTAATTTGATTTTCAAGATTATCTCCATTTGATTTCTTTTCTCAATTATTAATTCCTTTTTTTCAATTAATTCATTTTTTGATGATTTAATGGCGAATTGATTTATTTAATTAAATATACTAGGATATTTAATAAAATAAATAGGATAATTGTTTAAAAATGATTTACTTGAAATGATTTAAGTAATTAAATATTTATTTAATTAATTCAGAGTGATTAATTTACCATGTGACATTGATGATTTAAGAAATCAATTGTGTGCTCAAGATTAGTTTTAATTGCTTTTGGTTAGGACCTTGGTGATGTTGTCGAGATTAGGGACCCATGGTTTAGGTGACCATTTTTAGGGTATTACATTTTCCCCTCTTTGAATTAATATGTGAGCAACGCATTGGTTCAAAGAATAGTTGATGTCAAATAGAAATCAGTTCTGAACTTGATGGATCAAAAACTGATGAAGAGCGAGATGCAAATAGCTTGATTTGAAGTGATGAAACTAAACAAATTGATTAAAGCAATATCGATCTTGAACTTGATTGAACAAGAATCGACAAAGAGCGAGATACCATTCTTGAACTTGATTGATCAAGAAACGAGCATTGATCTAGAATTTGATTAAACTAGATTGAGTGAGAGACGCAACCAATCCTGAACTTGATTGAACAAGAATCAACTGAGCAAAGTGAGATACAACCAATTCCAAACATGATTGAACAAGAACCGATTAGCAAGAGAAAATGTCCAGCTTGATTTGATGTGATTCAAAATGAACATCAATTTGAGGATTGATTCAGATAAGGACAAAGATTGATATGCCCCTAGAGATTCCTCTATTTGACATCAAAGAATCTCAACTTGATACGACTTGATTTAGTTAAGATGCCCCTAGTAATAAGGTTTGGTTAATTTTCTTTGGTTGAAATTTTTTTTGCTCGACTTTAGATGAAGATTTGAAATATTTTTTGACTTCTGATGATAATGATCACTAAAAAGATGACGAGGTCATCAGTATGCCCCTCAAGAGCAAAATTGAAATATAGCGAATGTACAATGATTTTAGGCAATTTTTGGTGATGATAATTATTTGACCACGAAGATTAATGTTGAATAATTAAAATCAAAGTTGATTTGAGAATGAAATTGAGATTTAGAATTTAATTGAGCGCAAAATGATTTGAAAATTGACTTGAGGATGAAAGTGCTAAGTGGTCAACGTCATGAAATTTCGACCAGAGAAGTGAGGTCAGATTTCAATTTCAATCCCGAAAATGGACTCAAGACAATTGATTTAGCTTAGGGTACAAGTTTTACGTCCATCAGAGCAAGTTGAAAATTAGGGTTTGGGTTATATAAGGGGTTCAGTGTTTCACTTTCAAGTCATTTTCACCTCCCATAGTTTGAAATTTGAAAAACCCTCTGCGAAGAAAAATGGCTATTCCGATCCAGGAGCATCGATTTGAGTGCCAGAGACATCATAATCAATCATGAAACAATGACCCAATGGTAAGTGATCAATCTGTAGCCTGTGCATTTCTTAAATTTTGAATTTTGATCAATTTTTTTGCATTTTATTTTTGTTACATGTCGTTTTTCCTCGTTTTGTCATGTGGGGTGCAGTTCTTACTAGTACAACAAACTATCTTCCTTTTGTTTTTTTGTATTGTCATATAGTGTTTGTCGTCTGGTTTGATCCCATTACTCATACAAGATTGTTCTTGGTTGACCATTGCATCATGCAATAAGTCATGTTTTGTCATATGGGGATGTCTACTCATGCAAGGGGTAATCTTTACTTGTACGAGTTTCTACATGTGTTTGAAAACTCGTATAAAAAACAACAAGCATTTTTGAATTCCTAACATCAATTTTTTATTTTTTATTTTGTGTATTTAGATTCGTGAGCATGTTTAATAGATTTTTAGCGCAATTTGGGTCACGTGCTAATGATTTGTATGTTCGATTTTTCATATTCGGTTGCCAGATATTCTATTTCATTATGTATTTCCATCGATGATGAGGCTAGTCTATGGGTTATTAGATGCAAAGAGAGCACATATTGATTTGTGTGGATTTGGATACCTTTTACAGATACCTAATGTCCGTGTGAATCACAGGATGTTGACTACATTAGTCAAGCATTTTCATTCAAAGCATAACACCTTCCATCTACTAGCTGGAGATATGACAATTACACCAAAGGATGTATACATGATTCTAAGGATTTCGTTTGTTGGAGACAAGGTTGATTATGATTCTACACAACAACTGGGTATTTTAGCATTAAGATGAATTTTCCATGACGAGATGATTCTTGAGCATGCCATCACTTGGAATAATCTAATGAGTAGATATTGTGAGCAAAACCCTCTGGCATACGTTTTAATAGGTATGATAAGTTGTTTTGTTATGCATGATAGAGGACAGTAGGGTTTTCTTCATGGCTAGGCCAGAATACTTGAGAGGTTCTTGACTCATCCTAAGAGATTAGGGTGGGGATCATGTTTGCTTGCCCATATGTATCATGAGATGCATGGGATTGTGGATCGGGAGGGTAAGAGGATGCCACCAAGTGTTTTAGTTCTGCAGATATGGGCATGGGAGCACATCCCAGTATGTAGACTGATAGTAGATGATTCTAGAGAGCTGCACCAACTTATTGTATATCGGTATTCACGTTATGTTTCTCAGCCCCATCTGGGAAAGATAGACTATTGGAGGAGGTAGTTGGATGATCTGATTGCCATATTATGGAGACTGTATAGCAGTCTAGAGTTGCGGGACGATTAGAGAGCTCAGAGGAAGAACATGTTCATGACTTGACCTCTCATTAGCAGATTATTGTCTATCATTGAGTGGTTTTTAGTATCTAGAGTGATGAATCAGTATGGGAGACCATAGGGTATATCCTAGGAGTTCACAACCTATGCCTAATATGGAGAGGAGGAGAGAGGAGGATGGGCACTGAGGCTATCATATGCACTAAACATGCAGGAGTTAGTGGGTTTACAACTGTAGAGGTGGGATTATCTAGAGGATGTTGTAGATGCAGGGGTATTGCCCCAAGACAAATATTGGTTTCAAATACATCCATTCCCTCAATTTATAGATCTGGGAAAGCATGCACCTATTATAGACTAGGTTTGTGGATGATGCACCGACATAGGCACAGGTACTAGGTTAGGTACAGGGATGAGGACAGGTACAGGGACAAAGAGTGGATGCATCTAGGTGGACAGGAGGTGATCCCAGGGCTAGTAGCAATAGGGTACTAGCTGAAGGTAGACAACATCAGAGAGGGGAGGGTGATCCTTAGGAGTTATTGTGGTGGAGGGTAGTTTTGCTAATGCAACAAAGGGTGGAGGTGAGGAGGAGAGAGCATCTCCTAGCCAATTTAGGTAGTGGAGAGATGAGAAGGGAGGTGGAAAGGGAGATGTTGGGAGGGAGAAGGAAGTCCCAGATGTAATACGATCTCTGAGATCGAGGTTGACAAGTTTACAATCATAGTTGACAGTGGCATAGACACAATTAGTGGAGCGAGACCAGAAGCTTGCAGAGGTTAGAGTAAAGCATGATAAATATCTTGTTGAGGTCAGAGCAGAGTGAGATTGATAGCTTGCCAAGTTGAGAGAAGAGCGTGATGCTCTTCAGTGAGAGGTTTTGCATTAGACGTGTTGGGCAGATTATAGTGTAGGGGTCCTAGTAGCACATCAAGTTGTTTTGTATTATCACTATATGGCTCGATATGAGAGAGCAAAGGAACCTAGACAAGACATCGGTCAATAAGAACCTCCTCCTCCACCTAGCGATGAGGGAGAGGTAGAGAGAAAGCTTGTTATATCTCCTAGATTTTTTAATAGACCCCATTTTTGTAGCTTATGTGATTGTTGCTTCGATGAGACATTGTATTTGATAGTTGATATCATTCGTATTGTGAGATATTGAGATTATGATGATATATATGAGATCTTGGTTTGATTTCATCATACTTGTGTTGATTGATTATGACATGTCTTTCTATATGCTTTATTTTATATGAATGCATATCTGAAAAATGGATGTATGGAATGGAAATGTGTATGGATTTTTTATTTTTATTTTTGTTTTCTTTTCATATGCAAATAAATGATGAAAAAATGAGTAACTATTAATGCAAATGTTTGTTTTTCTTCATGCAATAATATAAATGCAAATAAGTAATAATGAAATGGATGGATCTATATAAGATTCTTATGTATGCAGCTTGTTAGGATAATTGGTGAGCAACTGAGAAGGGGGGTGAATTAGTTGTTAATAGATTATATCAATTAATCCACTTTACCATCTGAAACTGGAGCACATAAACATAAAATACCAAAATAGAAGAAACAAATACCAGTAATCAATGCAACTCAACAATGAAATAAATAATCAACAGAATGCAACCATACCACATAACACCATGATTTGTATGTGGAAAACTCAGTAAAGGGAAAAACCACGATGGGAAGCCTACCCACAGTCAAATGATACTTCTGAAAAAAGTATGTGATACAATGAGGGGCGTACACATGCAGGAAGGCAAACTTCCTAGAGCGCACTTCTCATTACAAAAGAATCTCACTGACTACAGAGAGGTTAAAACCACCTGAAGATAATTGGACAATAATCCAATAGAATGAACTACCAGAGATAGCATCTACCATGCTTGATTATAGTTCTGGTTAAGCTCAATACTAGATGCCTTTGACCTCTTACATAAACCCAATTTGATCTTCAATGATCGACCTAATCCTCTGCCTGAGTGATATTACAATATTTGCACATTATATTCATTTTCTTGTCCACACCACTACCACGATCTGCAATGAGATCTTACATTGATTTATACAAACCCTAAGGCTTAAACCAATTAGGTTGGCCACCTAAAAGATATTACAATAAGATCATTACATACATCCATATTACAATGATATGCCATGTCGGTTGTAGACCAAAACAATATTAATGAATCCATTAATCATCTTGGTAACATGTAGAGAACACGTAAACATGATACCGGTCCATAACCTAGATAGGCACCAAACCTATTCTAGGTCCACTATGCCAAAGCGATGCCTCCAACTAGTTGAAGCACGATATCTTTTGCATCCTAGAAACTACCTATGCATCATGTCAAAGATTCTTAATAAAATATCTACCGGTAAAACCTTAAACCTATGCTGGTAAGGGTTTACTAGTGTGTATGATAGCATTCGATCACCAAGTCAATACCAATAGACCAAGACATGCTCTAGAAGCATGTAATACATAGAACCAAACATATTCCGTTGACCCAAACATTGCAGAAGTGTCTAATAGATAGTCTCTTATGTCAGTAACACTAGATCTTCTACTGATAACCAACCATAACAGCTAGTGCTGACATCAATGACAAAAGATCAATGCAATACATAATCAATCCTTCCATATTGCCAACAATCTCCTCCTTTGGCATTGATGACAACACTAGATGTGTAAAAATCTAAGTACCAAGAAATCCCAAAGAAGTCTGTCCCAATGGAAGATAACCAAAAAACTCCCCCTTTGAATAATATCTTTGTATAGCTCTGAAAAACAACTCCTTAAATTTTATTTTTCACATCAATATCTCTCCCCCTTTGACATCAATGCCAGAGGTATTGCATAGATATCAAAATTTTGTGAATCCAAAAGTTGACAACTCCCCCTCAATAGTAGCACCACTACATCAATCTGGAGCAAAGGATAGAGTTGTTGATCCATATCGAAATGATACTCTACACAATCAGCTAAGTCTTTGCCAGAGGGGTAGATACCCCTAACCTATCTCTCAAATATTCAAATGATTCTTTAGACAATGATTTAGTGAATATATCTACAATTTTCTCTTTAGTGTTCACATAAACCAGTTTGACTTCCTTTTCTTCTACCTCGTTCTTCATAAAGTTATACTTTATTGATATGTGTTTAGTCTTAAGAGAAATACCAAATTCGTAGATGTGTCAATAGCTACAGAGTTATCACAGTAGATAACTACCAGTTAACTATAATTTACCTTGATATCCTTCAACATTTGCTTCATCCACAGGACTTGTGTACAGTTAGTTGTTGTTGCAACATATTCAGCTTCTAGAGTAGATACAGAAATGCATCACTATTTTTTTCTGATCCATGAAACAAATTTCTTTCCAAGCAAGAAATCTCCACCAAAAGTGCTCTTCCTATCATTGGTATCTCCTGCCCTATCTAAATCTATATATGCACATAAACTGAAGTTATCATCTCTAGAATACCATAATCCATATTTTATTGTGCCTTGCAAATACCAAAATATCCTCTTTACTGCACATTCATGATTTTCTTTGGGATTACTTTGATATCTTGAAACAATACTCATTGCATTCATAATATCTGGTCTAGTCTGAGTTAGATATAACAAGCCACCAATCATAGACTTATACCTTATTGAATTTACCAGTGTAGATATACTGTTGACAAATAATTTCTCACTTGTCACCATAGGAGTGATGATATGATGAAAGAATAAGTATCCAATAGATTACTAAGAGGGGGGTGAATCAGTAAACTAAAAAACTAATACAAATTCCTAAACTCAAAATAAACTTAACAACAAAATAACTCCGTCAAGATAATATCTCAAAGATTATCAATATCAACCGGTTTGACTGTTATACCAACTTAACAATAAAGAACTTCAATCTTTTAGACATCAAAATGCTTAATCAAATATAAACATATTCAACTCTCAAAGCTTCTAGTTATCATCCCTTATTAGAATAGTTAAGTAGTTAATCGAATCAACAAATAAGATCATAACCACAAAAACATTCACCACTTGACCCAAATATTTATATGTGGAAACCCCAAATAGGTAAAAACCATGGTGAGATGAGACTCACAAGGATAGCTATCTGAACTATTCTGAAGTTTGTCTTGTTAGGATCCGAGCCTGTTAAATCTTTTACAATAAGTCTTGTTAAGAACTGATTTTGTTAGGAATCACCCGGTTAAGGGATTTACAAATATTCCTTGATGAAAAGAACAATAACCTATTAGGAGTAACCTCGGTAGAGGATTTGAGAATCCAAACTAATGGATCACCTTGTGAGAGGATTTATGAAGTAACCAGGTTTGTTAGAGCTTACCCGGTTAGGGGATTTCAATTTTGTTGTGATTGTTAGAAAACAACAGGTTTTTGTTGATCTGTCTAAATAGGACTACATCTGCTTGATCAAATCCTTCTTAAGCTTCAATATACCTTTACTCAAACTGCAGATCTATTCTCCAGTTAGGCAACCTCACACTCAACTGATTTCTGCCAACTTTTCCAACACAAAATAAAGCAACTTCATCGACCTTAAATACAAATCAATTAGGTTGGTAACACAACAAAAAATAATTCTCATCATCAAGATTACAAATAAGTCGATCCAATCTTGACCGTTGGAAATCATAACAATCTCTTCACATTAATCTAGAAAATTCCAACCGCTCCAAGATCACCGCTTCATCGGACTTGTAACTCATCACGCACTATTCATTTGATGTAATCCACTTTGCTCCTTTCCAAGACAATCAAACACACCAAAATAACTTGAACTTATCTTCATACAATGACCACACATTTCACCATCATTACCGCTCAACATTAGATCTTAAACCAACAAACTTTGATCAAACAATTGGTAGGGTTTACCAGTTATATAACATAGAAAGGTTTAACCCTATACACCGATTTAACTTACAAACTACCATACCAGTTTACAACATCTTCCTCAAAGTTCTTCATACTAGTTACAAGACAAAAGCAATAACAACAATAATATTAGCAATACATGAATACCATTCACTGGTTCAATTGACATCAATGACAACATATCATTAATGCAATCCATATACAAAAATGCCAACAATCTCCCCCTTTGGCATTGATGGAAATATAAATATGAATGCCTCTGATTTGTTGTTGTTATTAGTGAATAGGAATCCTATTTTACATACCAAGTATTCACCATGCTCTTTATGTCATCATCCTATCACTGGTTCACCTAATCAAACAAAAAAATATTCTCCCCAGTTACATAATTCTTCTCCCCCTTTCACAGAAATGCCAAATTGAAAGTAAAATATGTAATTTCAAAATCTCACTATGCATCAACAAATTGCAACTTGATGCTCCTCCTATGGAATACATCCACACCAAAAACATCAATCCATGTAAAATTTTGTAAGCAATTCAAGGACTGTTGCAATCAGCATCATGTTCAACTGACCTCATGAAGGCGTACAACCCCTAGTTGTCTTCTAAGACACTCAAATGTAGTCATAGGTAGAGGTTTGGTAAAAATATCTAAAAGTTTCTCCTTGGTTGAAACATGCTCTAAGATAACATCTTTGCTTTGAACTTTCTCCCTTAAGAAATGATACTTCAATTCAATGTGCTTATTCCTTGCATGCAAAATAGGATTCTTAGAAATATTTATTGCACTCGTATTATCACACAATATCTTTATAGGTTCTGAGATCTTCATCTTAAAACCTTCCAAAATGTGCCTCATCTAAATAGCTTGTGGGCAATTCATATAAGCTACTACATACTCATCTTAAATAGTAGATTGTGAAGTACAACTCTTCTTTTTACTACTCCATGAAATAAGCCTTCCACCTAGAAAGAATGCTCCACCGGTAGTACTCTTCTAATCATCAATATTTCCTGCCTAATCAACATCTATGTACACCTTCAAATCAAAATTTTCTCCATATGGATACCATAACCCATAGTCAACTGTACCTTTAAGATATCTAAAAAATTTCTTGGTTGCTATCATATGTGCTTCCTTTGGATTCTTCTAGAATCTAGCAACTATACCAACTGCATAGGCAATATCTGGTCAACTGTGAAAAACATAGTGTAATTTGCCAATCGTTGACCTATATTCTTTTTCATCTACAGACTTAGATGCATCTTCCTTGGACAATTTACAACCTGTAACCATTGGTGTTCCAAGTATTTTACAGTCACTCATGTCAAAAGGCTTCAAAACCTCTTTCACACACTTAGATTGAGTAATGAAAATACCATTCTTCATTTGCTATATCTGCAAGCCTATGAAATTTTTTATTTCCCCTACTAATGACATCTCAAACTCATTCTTCATTTCATCTCTAAAACTATTTCTCATGACATCATTACCTCCAAATATAATATCATCAACAAATACTTCACTAACCAATATTTCATCTCCTTCAGACTTAAGATAAATGTTATTGTCATCACTGGTTCTTGCAAAGCCTATCTTCATGAGATGTGTATGAATCCTTTCATACCATGCTCTGGGTGACTTCTTTCATCCATACAAGAATTTATGCAATCTGCATACCATATCTTCCTTATCTATCAATGCATAACCATCAGGTTTCTCTATATAAACCTCTTCTTCCAATATCCCATTCAAAAATGAAGAATTAACATCCATCTGGTATACCTTGAACTTCTTATGAGCTACAAATGCAAGTAATGTTCTTACTCCTTCCAGTCTTGCTACTGGTGCAAAAGTTTCACCATAATCTTCTTCTTCTTCTTGTGCATAACCTTTGCAAACTAATCTTGCCTTCTTGCGAACTAGAACACCATCCTTATTTAACTTGTTTCTGAACACCCATTTAGTACCTATGACATTCTTGTTTACCGGTCGGGGTACCAGGGTCCAAGTGTTGTTCTTCTCAATATGATCCAATTCCTCCTTCATTGCTTTAACCTAATGATCATCACCAAAAGCCTCCTTAGCACTTCTTGGTTCAATGCTAGAGATCATGCAAGAGTTATCTCTTATTCTTCTTCTAGTCAGTACTCCAACATCCTTATCTCCAATAATCTACTCAGGACCATGATTTAGTCTCACATATCTCAGAAAAACATGATCATTCTCCTTAGGTTTAGCCTCTTCTTCATCATCTTCTTCTTCTGAAATTATCTGTTCCGATTGAACAAGTACATCAGAATTTGCCTTACTGGTTTCAAATTTAACTGTTTTAGGTTCCAAAAGAAAAATACAAGGATCTTCATCCTTTTTCTCTGAACTGGTTCCTTCTAAAACTTCAGGACATTCATCTACACGAACATCAACACTCTCAACAATTCTCTGAGTCTAGTTAATGAAATATTTGCAAGCCTTACTCTTGGTGGAATAGCCAAGAAATATGCCTTCATCACTCTTTGCTTCAAACTTCCTAATGTAATCACCTTTTTTAATAAAGAATTTACTATGAAAGATCTTAAAATAGCTAACATGAGGTGATCTTCCATACCAATATTCATAAGGTGTCTTGTCCTTACCTCTTTTCACCAAAACCTGGTTCATTGTATAGACCATTGTACTTACAACTTCTCTCCAAAAAAATTTCACTACACCTCCTTGTATCAACATTGTCCTAGTAGCTTCAACCACTGACCGGTTGTTCCTCTCTTCTATACCATTCCATTGTGGTTTCCTTGGTGCAAAAAGTTGTCGCTTGATACCATTCTCATCACAGTACTTAGTGAACTCCTTAGAAGTGAATTCACTGCCTTGATTTATTCTTAGACATTTTATCTTTTTGTCACTCTCTTTCTTAGCTAAGGCCCTGAATGCCTTGAATTTACCAAAAGCTTCATTCTTATCCTTCAAGAATGTGACCCACATCATCCTTGAACAATAATCAGTAAAGATCATGAAATATCTATCACCTTAAATGCTTCTAGTTCTTATTGGTCCAGATAGATCTGTATGAACCAAATCTAACAAGTTCTCCATTGAGAAGGACTTGCTCTTGAAAGTAGAAGAAGTCATCTTCCCTAACTGACATTCTTTCCAAAAAGCATTAACCGGTTTGTCTATCTGAGGTAGACCTCTTATTGTCTTAGACTTACTCAGTCTAAAAATATTGTCAAAATTTAAATGACAAAATCTTCTATGCCAAAGCTAGCTATAATCTATCTTTGCAATAAGAAAGTTGCTAACTTTAGGATTAGGATGAAATAGATTACCTCTAGTTTTCTTCCTGGTTGAAATCAATTCACCTTTGTTGTGAAACATTTTTCACATACCATTTCTAAATTCTAGTGGGTATCCTTTGTCATTCAGTTGTGCCACACTCAGAAGATTGTGCTTTAGACCTTTAACCCAATAGACATCGTCAACACTTCTCTTCCCATTAAGAGAAATAACTCCCTTTCCTTTAACCATACAGGGTGAGTCATTGCCAAATATGACAACACCACCATCAAATTATTTCAAGGAAAGAAATTTGCTCAAATCACCAGTCATGTGATGTGAAGAACCACTATCAATGATCCAATCATTAGAGTCATCCATCCTAGACACTAAAGCCTTCTAGTTTGATATCTCTTCCTTAATAGCCACAAACACAATATCTTCACTAGCTTTATCATCAGATTCATCATCAGTAATACCACTATCAATAGCTACAAGACAATATCTCTTGCCTTTACCTTTATACTTCTTTAATTTGTCTCTCTTGTGTTCATTTTCACTATTAGGATAATTTATTGCTATATGACCAATCTTGTTGCAAGAAAAAAATTTCAATGGTAGCTTACCTCTATATTTGCCTGTGCCTCTAGGAAGTCATTTTGCCAACAA
Organism: Cryptomeria japonica; assembly: GCF_030272615.1. Lineage (NCBI taxonomy): Eukaryota > Viridiplantae > Streptophyta > Pinopsida > Cupressales > Cupressaceae > Cryptomeria > Cryptomeria japonica. Next base: position 340,707,375 of record NC_081408.1, read on the forward strand.
TGCTTCAAGCTCCACTAAACTGCCTTCATCATTAGCATCTTTGTTGGATCTGGACTCATAGCTATGGTTGGTATCTCTACTTCTCATAGATGGGTTAGAGACAAAAGCTTTGAATGCAGATTCTGATTTTTGTACATTACCATCATAGCCATTTAACTCAAAAGCAGTAAGTTTGTCAATAATAGAGTCAAGAGTTAACTTTGTTTTGTTAATGGATTTCAACTCCTAAATAGTTGCAACTTGAATAGCATAGATAGATAGAAGGGTTCCCAGTACCTTGTTGATCACTATGGCATCTTCCACTTTCCCTCTTGCACTCTTTACTTCACCAACTATTTCTTTTATCCTTTGACCATACTGCTAGATATTCTTGCCTTCAGACATTCTCATGTCATCAAAATTTCCTCTTAAACTCTCTTGTTTAGCAATCTTAACATGTTCATCACCGCTATAAATCTCTTCAAGTTTTTTCCATACTTCATATGCAGTTTCAAGGCCATGAACATCTACATATTCAGCATCAGATAGGGAACTTATAATAGCCTCTAATTCTTGATGATTCTCTTGATGTTCTTTCTTTTGATCATTAGTCAAAGTTCCAGTAGGTGCAATATACTTAAATTCTATATTCTCCCAATACTGACTACCAAGACTCTTGATGTAAATCTTCATTTTGTCGCTCGAGATTCTATAGTTCTCTCTGTTGAACTCAGAACCTTCTTTCTTCATCATGATCTACAACATCTTTTCCTCAAGTTGTTAGGCTTGGAGATCTAAGAGGACCTGAGACGCTTTGATACCAATTGATGATATGATGAAAGAATAAGTATCCAATAGATTACTAAGAAGGGGGTGAATCAGTCAACTAAAAAACTAATACAAACTCCCAAACTCAAAATAAACTTATCAACAAAATAACTCTATCAAGATAATGTCTCAAAGATTATCAATATCAACTGGTTTGACTGTTATACGAACTTAATAGTAAATGACTTCAATCTTGTAGAAATAAAAGTGCTTAATCAATTATCAACATATTCAACTCTCATTGCTTCTAGTTATCATGCCTTATTAGAATAGTTAAGTAGTTAATCAAATCAACAAATAAGATCATAACCACAAAAACATTCACCACTTGACACAAATATTTATACGTGGAAAACCCAAATAGGTAAAAACCATGGTGAGATGAGACTCACAAGGATAGCTATCTAAACTTTTCTGAAATTTTCTCTATTAGGAGCCAAGCCTATTAAATATTTTATAATAAGTCTTGTTAAGAAGTGATTTTGTTAGGAATCACCCAGTTAAGGGATTTACAAATATGCCTTGATGAAAAGCACAATACCCTATTAGGAGTAACCTCAGTAGAGGATTTGAGAATCCAAACTAATGGATCACCTTGTAAGAGGATTTATGAAGTAACCAAGCTTGTTAGAGCTTACCCGATTAGGGGATTTCAATTCTGTTGTGATTGTTAGAAAACAACAAGTTTTTCTTGATCTGTCTAAATAGCACTACATCTTCTTGATCAGATCCTTCTTAAGCTTCAATCTACCTTTACTCAAACTACAGATCCATTCTCCGGTTAGGCAACCTCACACTCAATTGATTTCTACCAATTTTGCCAACACAAAATAAAGCAACTTCTTCGACCTTAAATACAAATCAATTAGGTTGGTAACACAAAAAATACTAATTCTCATCATCGAGATTACAAACAAGTCAGTACAATCTTGACCATTAGAAATCATAACAATCTCTTCACATTAATCAAGAAAATTTCAACCGTTCCAAGATCACCACTTCATTGGACTTGTAACTCAGCACATGCTATGCATTTGATGCAATCCACTTTGCTCGTTTCCAAGACAATCAAACGCACCAAAATAACTTGAAATTATCGTCATACAATGACCACCATCATTACCACTCAACATCAAATATTAAACCATCTAACTTTGATCAGCTAGGGTTTAGCAAAAATAACTGGTAGGGTTCATCCCAGTCAGCATCAGTGAAACCAACAAGTGAAAAATCATTTTTTTGAGGATACCATAAACCATAGTCTAAAGTACCTTGAATGTACTTAAATATTCTTTTCATAGCAATCAAGTGAGATTGTTTAGGTGCAGACTGAAAGCATGAAACTAGACATACTGCATACATTAAATCAGGTCTAGATATAGTTAAATATAGTAAACTGCCTATCATTCATCTATACTATGATTGATTTACCTTAGGAGAATCATTAGTCTTAGTTAATTTGCAGCCAGCCTCCATTGGAGTGCTAACTAATTTGCAATATGTCATGTTGAACTTATTAAGCATTTCTTTTGCATATTTAGTTTGTGACAGGCCCCCTTCAGGTTGCATTACTTGAAGACCAAGGAAAAAGGTTAATTCACCCAACATGGACATTTCAAATTCAGATTCCATGAGTTTTGAAAACTCTTTAGACAAGGAATCATTATTGTTGCCAAAAATAATATCATCCACATTTACTTCAACAACTAAAATATTATTACCTTCAACCTTGACATACAAGTTACAGTCAACTCCACCTCTAGTGAATCCATTTGTTGTAAGGTGGGCATCCAATCTGGAGTACCAAGCTCTTGGAGCTTGTTGAAGGCCATAATGAGCCTTTTTCAACTTGTATAAATAATCAGGCTTATCTGTAGAGACAAACCCTTCTGGTTGTTCCATATACACCTCCTCATCAAGATAACCATTTAGGAATGTTGTTTTAACATCCATTTAATATATTTTAAAGTTTTTATAACAAGAATATGCAAGAAATATTCCTATTGATTCTATCCTAGCAACAGGTGCAAATGTTTCACCAAAATCTATACCTTCTTGTTGTGCATAGCCTTTACAAACAAAGCATGCCTTATTCCTAACAACTTTACCAAATTCATCAAGTTTATTTCTGAAAATCCATTTTCCCCCTATAACATTTTTATCATCTAGTCTAGGCACTAGTTCCCAAGTTTTATTCTTTCCTATTTGACTAATTTCATCTCTCATTGCATTTAGCCAACAATCATCAATCAATGCATCAGAGATGGATTTAGGTTCAAAATCAGTTACTAAACAATAATGCTCATCCATTTGAGCTTGTTCATTAGTTTTTTCTCTTCTCCTAGTCATGATTCATGCATCTATGTCACCAATAATCTTATTTTGAGGATGTCTTTTAGTAATGATTCTGGAGGGTGTATGTAGAGGAATTTCTGCTTTAGAACTGGATGCAACTTTAGGACTAGATGCACTCTCTACATTTGTTATTTTTGCTTCAGCAGATTTAGGAGCTTGATCAAGTCTTATTGGTGTATCCTCCTCAACATCCTTTATATCATCACTTAGAAGCAATTTCTCATCAGATCTTAAATTAACTATCTCAACAATTTTATTCAGCCTATTATTGAAACATTTATAAGATTTTCTATGAGTCGAGTATAAAAGAAAGATAGCCTCATTGGTTTTAGTATCAAAGCTTCCTAGACTTTCTTTATCTCTTTTAATGTAGTACTTGCATCCAAAAATATTAAAATAATGCTCATCCATTTGAGCTTGTTCATTAGTTTTTTCTCTTCTCCTAGTCATGATTCCTGCATCTATGTCACCAATAATCTTATTTTGAGGATGTCTTTTAGTAATGATTCCGGAGGGTGTATGTAGAGGAATTTCTGCTTTAGAACTGGATGCAACTTTAGGACTAGATGCACTCTCTACATTTGTTATTTTTGCTTCAGCAGATTTCGGAGCTTGATCAAGTCTTATTGGTGTATCCTCCTCAACATCCTTTATATCATCACTTAGAAGCAATTTCTCATCAGATCTTAAATTAACTATTTCAACAATTTTATTCAGCCTATTATTGAAACATTTATAAGATTTGCTATGAGTCGAGTATAAAAGAAAGATAGCCTCATTGGTTTTAGTATCAAAGCTTCCTAGACTTTCTTTATCTCTTTTAATGTAGTACTTGCATCCAAAAATATTAAAATATTTAATAGAAGCAGCTTTGCCATACTCAGAGTTCATATGGAGTAAAGGTAGATTTTACCCTAATTTATACACTGCCGCATGAATGTAAACTCCTACATGAACAACCTCTTTCCAATACATGTTTGGTAGATTTGTTTTATTGAGCATTGTGTGAGCCATTTCTTTGACTATTGTATTTTTTTCTCTCAACCACTCCATTTTGTTGGGGTGTTCGAGCAGTAGCATATTGTCTTTTAATGCCACGTCTTTCACAATAATTCATGAATTCTTGTGATGTAAACCTACCACCCTTATCTGATCTTAAGCATTTTAATTTTAGATAAGATTAATGTTCAACCATCTTTTTGAAAATCTTAAACCTGTCAAATGCTTCAGATTTATGTTTAAGAAAAGTGACCCAAGAAGAAATTCGTACGAAATGAATTTAACTATCGTACAACACTGAAAAGGAGCTCATACAACACAAGATTTATTAGCAAATTAACTCACATGACATGAATTTATACCTGATATGACAAGGAAAATGGGCTTGTATGAGTCAGGATTAAGTGTCATCCTGGGCTAAAAGGGAGTTTGTACAAGCTAAAAAGGCAACTCATACGAATTTCCGAACCAGAGCTGGACAGAGATGAAGTTTGCTGAAGATTAAGAGGCCAAAAGAGATGATTCTGCACCCCACGGTGGGCACCAAAATGTCATGCTCTATGAAGTGTACCTATACCTACAAACACAATGCACTCAATAAATCATTACAAGCAATGGTTAGTAAATTGAAACAATAAAATGTAAAACCATAGCTAATTGACTTATTGCCACCTAGTAAATGCGAGTATGAAAAATGCTCTCAGATCTAATTATGCAAATTCCAGTGACTTGACTACACTTAGATGGAGGATTTGAATGTTGAAAATGCATGATCTAGCAAGAATAGCATGATTAAGCTATATGAATTCATGATTGATCTAGAAAATGAACTAAGATTAAGATGCAATTAAGCTAAAATTGAGCATGATAACATTGCTAAGAATGATAAGCTAGAAGCTAGATGCCTATAGTAATAATGCATAAGATGAGAATGAGATAGGATCCATATTGCTAAAAACCAAGGTCTATTTATAGGATTTCCCAAGGCTAAGGGTGAGGTGGCAAGAATCAATGGTCAAGATTGATCTGAAGATATCAATGGTTAAATTGGAGGAGGATGACAAAGGGGTTGGATTAAAGGGAACATTTGTCATCTCTATGGTGACAAGTGTCAATAGGCTTCTAGAAGGGTTGGGTTGAAAGGGAACACTTACTGACAAGTGTCACAAAGGTTCTAGAACATGTTAGATGAAAGGGGACATGGGGGTAGGTAGAAGGGGTTAAGTTTAGGAATGGTTAGGTTTAGGAGTGGTAGAAGTTAGGAGAATTTGAATTTAAAAATTCAAATAATAAGAAAAGGCTAATTAATTTAACCAACTCATGGATTTGCTTATTTTTAATTAATTATAGGATTAGAAGAAATGATTTTGGATGGGGGAATTAATTAAATTTAATTAATTAATCAAACAGGATTATTGAAATGAACCTATTAAATAGATCCTTAGATTTATTAATAAGTAGATGAAAGTGGAGAAATTTAATCAAATTTCTTAGTGAATTCAATTAAATTGGGGATAAGGGTTAATTAAATAATTTCTTATTTAATTAATTATCTTCAGACCATTTTTAGGTGTATACAGTTTCCTTTCTAGGTTTGCACTTTGTGAGTAAGTGTTAGGGTGTGTAGTTAAAATGGCCTTCTTGATGGTCAAAAGAGGAATAAATTGGTGACAATATTAGAGAGGTTTATAATAGTCTTAGGAATGTTTAAAAAGACATGAATAATGACTTGTACTAGGTTGCCTAAGTTGGCAAAGCAAAATATGGAAAATTGTAAAAGTTGCCATGAAAAATTTTAAAAGTTGTCCTAAAAGAGTTTAGCGATGGAGTTAGGGTTATCACATTGACCTAAGATGCCTCCACACATGGGGAAGACTATTTAAACCTTATCTTGCATGGTTACCAAGGTTGGAAGTTTTGATTTTCATGAATGACGGTCTGAAACCACTAATTTTTGGACTATTATCACTATTTTTGTCTTATTTTGCATAAAAAGTGAACACAAATGGATTGACTCCATTGATCTAGTTTTGGGTAGTAGTTATTTGGTGTGTTCCAGTACCATTTGTTCCATTTGATTCTTTGTAGATAGTGTTTGTTAGTACTTTTATTGTTTTGTTTTCAAACAACCAGTTTTGGCTTGTAAATAGTAAATCTGTGTAAAAAATGACTGCCCCATAAAATCCCTCCATGCTACCATCACGGCCTATTGGGAAATTGAAGGAAACCCTATACATAGTGTAAATATGTAGGGAGGAGTTTTGGAAGCGAAGTTCATCATAGTTGCCACCTTGTTCTAGGTAAGTCCAGGAGCAACCCGACTAGAGGAAACATGGTGTAAATTGAATGTATGTTGTAGGGGTGACTTCAAAACCCAAACTTTAACATTTGGAATTGAAGGAAAGGTCCATTTAGAGTTTCGGTTGAGAGAGGAAGCTTTGAAAACCTCATTTAATAACCTTGTTCCTTTGTTGAACAGTCATAGCTGGTTAAGGCCTAAAAACCCTAGCAAACACTCATTTTTGGGTTAGGGCACTGTACGGAAAGATGGGAGACTAAAACCAAAAAAATATCTTGAGGATGGGTGAGTGATTAAAGAAAAATAAAACTTTTTGCAACATCTTTTGGACCAATTCCCTCAAAACCTTTAAAAATTGGATTTAGGAGGCCTAATTGGGGCTCATCCTTGTAGCCCTATTTCTAGGTAATTTTATGAAATCAGTAAGGGTGATGAAGATTGCACAACCTCAAATGGACCTATTTGAATTTATTCCATGTTAAATACCACCTCCACACCTCTGCAATGTCTTATAACAGTATGGGGGTGAAAAGTGAGAAGTTGACAAGTTGTAGTCAATATTGCAAGATTGACCATATGGGAAACACATTGAATTGGTAGGGTTCCTAGTCAAAACACTTGTTGCAAACACCTTAAGGTTGGTAAAGAGAAACTCCTAGTAGAGATTGGAAAGGACTTGGATGTCTTGTAGCATATCTAGACCTAGTGAGGTTGGTGGAATTGAGCAACACTAACTAGGTGAAGTGTGAGCAAGCTAGCTAAACCCTATCAAATTGGTATCAGAGCCTATAAGATTTGGGCTAGGAGAGTAGATGTCCTCAATGGAATATATAGGAGACAACACCATGGTTACCAATGCAAAGTTGGCAAAGAAAGTGGATGATCAGGAGGAAGAGAATAGGCTCCTGAAGGAAAAATGTGTAGAATTAGAAGGTAAGCTTGGTGAGATTGAAACAAAGGCAGATGAAGTGTTGGTATAGGTTGAAGGAGCAGAAGTAAAGGGTAAAGAGGTGTCAGAAGTAGACAAAGTACCTAAACCTGGTCGTGTTTTATAAAAAGAACCTTTCCTAAAGGTATTGAAAGCCTTAAGTGGTAAATCACTAGAAGGATTGCCATTGTTTACTGGTAGGATGGAAGTAGAAGTGGTTCTAGAATGGATAGAGGGCATGGAGAGCCATTTTGAATGTGAAGGCATAACTGAAGCTCAAAGAGTCAAAGTGGCCAAGTCTAGGATGAGGGGAACCGCTCTCACATGGTGGAAATTTGTGCAGGATGAGAGGAAGAAAGTAGGTAAAAGTCCCATCTCTTCTTGGAAAGGGATGTTAGTCAAAATCAAAGAAGCCTATCTCCCTGATGACTATGAAGTGCAGATCCATAGGAAAAGACAAAAACTAAGACAAAAAGACCTTGATGTAAGTATTTATATGGAATAGTTTCACAAACTTAGCTTTAGATCTCATGCGGTGGAAGAAGAAAGCCTTAAGGTAGCTAGGTACCTATATGGACTAAAATGGAACATCCAAGAAGAAATCAGTCTATTGAGCCCAAAGACAATTCATCAAATCTATCAAATTGCCCTTAAAGTGGAAGAAAAACTGAAAATAAAACATGATTCAAGTAGTAAAAGGGGCAAAGGTAGAGGAAAAGAAAATAGAGGTCATAGGGGAGGCTTTGGAGGAAGAAACTTAGAGAGAAGAACACAAGGTGAGTCTAAACTCAATGCATAGTAAGAAGGTGGCACTTGTAAAGGAGGATTCAATAGAGGAAGGGGGTCAAACAATGGTTTTAGAGGAAGGTCTAGTGGACAAGGTAGAGGTTCCTCATATTTTTCCTCAATGAAATGTTACCATTGCAATCAGCTAGTTTATCCAGCATATAGGTGTCCAGAGAAGGGATCATCATCACAGAGTAGTGAAAGGAGAGTGAACTATCTTCAAGAAGAAACTTCAAGCAACAAGACTTTAGAGGTTGCCTTAGAATCAGAAGTAGGTGACAACCTGATGATAAGAAGAACTTTGAGAAAAGAACCTATTAGAGAAGAGCCTAGCCAAAGGAGGTCATTATTTAGGATCAACTGCAAGATTATGGACAAAGTTTGCAAAGTGATCATTGACTTAGGGTCAACAGACAACATTATGTCAGAAGAAGCAGTGAGTAAGCTTAAATTACAAAGGATACCTCACAACAACCCATATAGGGTCACTTGGTTTAACAAAGGCCAACATGTCCTAGTCAATGAGCAAGCATGGGTGGATTTCACTATTGGAAGGTATAAGGACAAAGTGTTATGTGATGTCCTACCCATGGATGCGTGTCATCTTCTATTAGGAAGACCATGGAAATTCGATAGACAAGCTATTCATGATGGAGCCAAGAATGCATATTCATTCATTCAAGATGGAGTCACATTCAAGATACAGTCTATCCTTGAGGAAGGTGAAAAGAGAGCAGCAAGTCCTAATGTCCTTTTGGTGAGTGGAAAATAGTTCTTGAAGACACTTGAGGAAGGTGAAGGAATAGGGTTTGCATTAGTGATGAAACCTAAAGAGGAAGACAAAAAGGAGAAATGAGATTTTCCAATAGAGGCTCAAGACCTATTGAAACAGTTCAAAGGGATAGTGAGTGAGGGACAGCCAGCCACCTTACCTCCTAAAAGAGCCATAAGCCATCAAATTAACTTCATACCCAAAGTATCCTTACCTAACAAGGTGGCTTGCAAAATGACTCCCCAACAAAATGTACATATTGCTAAACAAATCCAAGAGCTTTTAGACCAAGGCCTAATTAGGAAAAGAATTAGGCCTTGTGTTGTACCTACAATTTTAGCCCCAAAGAAAGGTGGTACTTGGAGATTGTGCATTGACTCTAGGGCTATAAATAGGATCACCATTAGATATAGGTTTCCAATTTCTAGAATAGAAGACCTAATGGATTGTTTGGGAAAAGCCAAATACTTTACCAAGATTGACCTTAAAAGTGGATACCACCAAATTAGGATTAAGGAGGGTGATGAATGGAAAACAACATTCAAGACAACAGAGGGTCTTTATGAATGGCTTGCAATGCCATTTGTCTTATCAAATGCCCCAAGCACCTTCATGAGGCTCATGAATTAGGTGATGAAGGACTTCATAGGTAAATTTGTGGTGGTATATTTAGATGATATTCTCATTTTCAGTAAGGATAGGGAAGATCATGTTAATCATTTGCAAGTTGTGCTACAAAGACTTTATGAAGAGAAGCTAACCATGAACTTAGACAAGTGTGAATTTGTTAGGCAAGAGTTGGTTTACCTTGGGTTTGTGTTGTCACATGGGAATCTCAAGATAGATCCTAGAAAGGTTGAAGCCATAGTAAGTTGGCCTACTCCTAAGTCAGCAATAGAGGTGAGAAGCTTCCATGGACTAGCTCAGTATTACAGGAAGTTCATTAGGCAATTCAGTGCTATATGTGCACCAATATTGGACACTATTAGAGGTGGAACGAAGGAAAATTTTTAGTGGAATGAACAAGAAAATAAAGGTTTTGAAACCTTGAAAGAAAGGATAGCCACTCAACCAGTGTTGGTGTTGCCTAGTTTTGAAAAAAATTTGATAGTGGAATGTGATGCAAGCAATGTTGCAGTAGGTGTTGTCCTAAGTTAGGAAGAAAGACCAGTAGCTTTTCATAGTGAAAAGCTAAGTGATGCTAAGAGGAAATACTCCTCATATGACTTGGAGTTATATGCATTAGTGCAAGCTTTGAGGAAGTGGAGACACTATCTCTTTCCTAAGGAATTTGTAGTCTGCATAGACAATCAATATTTAAGCTTTCTAAACTCATAAGACAAACTCAGTCACAAACACATGAAGTGGGTAGAATATATGCAAGCCTACACATTCACAATAAATAATGAAAAAGGTCAACTAAACAAGGTTGTTGATGCATTGAATAGGAGACTCTTGACAGTCCAAGAAATTCAGTTAAGAAGCACAGGTTTTGACAATTTTAGAGACCTATACCTGGATGATGAAGAATTCTCAAATGCCTACAAGGTATGCAAAGAGTATCAAATTCATTTTCATAGTGAGCATTCTGATTTTACCTTGCAAGATGGGTTATTGTTTAGAGGAGGGAAACTTTGTGTGCCTAGAGGATCAATAAGGGAAAATATCATACAAGAGAAGCATAATGACAGTCTTAGTGGTCATTTTGGAGTCAACAAAACCCAAGAGCTAGTTCAAAGGTATTAATATTGGCCTAGGATGAATCAAGATGTTAGGAAGTATGTGGAAACTTGTATTGTTTGTCAAAAGGCCAAGGGCACATCTTCAAATGTCAGTTTATACCAACCTCTTCCCATACCAAATAGACCTTGGGAGTGCATTAGTATGGATTTTGTAGTACGTTTGCCAAGGAAAAAGAAGGGATTTAATAGCATTTATGTCATAGTGGACAAATTTAGTAAGATGGCCCACTTTGTACCTTGCAAGACCACTCATGATGCATGTCATATAGCTCATTTTTTCTTCAAGGAAGCAATAAGGATACATGGTTTACCCATGAGAATTGTTTCAGATAAGGACTCAAAGTTAATGAGTCATTTTTGGAAGACACTTTGGCAAAAGCTTGGCACCAACCTATCTTTTGGATCAACCTACCATCCACAAACAGATGGGCAGACCGAAGTGGTTAATAGGAGCTTAGGAAACTTATTGAGGTACCTTACAAACACAATGCACTCAATAAATCATTACAAGCAATGGTTAGTAAATTGAAACAATAAAATGTAAAACCATAGCTAATTGACTTATTACCACCTAGTAAATGCGAGTATGAAAAATGCTCTCAGATCTAATTATGCAAATTCCAATGACTTGACTACACTTAGATGGAGGATTTGAATGTTGAAAATGCATGATCTAGCAAGAATAGCATGATTGAGCTATATGAATTCATGATTGATCTAGAAAATGAACTAAGATTAAGATGCAATTAAGCTAAAATTGAGCATGATAACATTGCTAAGAATGATAAGCTAGAAGCTAGATGCCTATAGTAATAATGCATAAGATGAGAATGAGATAGGATCCATATTGCTAAAAACCAAGGTCTATTTATAGGATTTCCCAAGGCTAAGGGTGAGGTGGCAAGAATCAATGGTCAAGATTGATCTGAAGATATCAATGGTTAAATTGGAGGAGGATGACAAAGGGGTTGGATTAAAGGGAACATTTGTCATCTCTATGGTGACAAGTGTCAATAGGCTTCTAGAAGGGTTGGGTTGAAAGGGAACACTTACTGACAAGTGACACAAAGGTTCTAGAACATGTTAGATGAAAGGGGATATGGGGGTAGGTAGAAGGGGTTAAGTTTAGGAATGGTTAGGTTTAGGAGTGGTAGAAGTTAGGAAATTTGAATTTAAAAATTCAAATAATAAGAAAAGGCTAATTAATTTAACCAACTCATGGATTTTCTTATTTTTAATTAATTGTAGGATTAGAAGAAATGATTTTGGATGGGGGAATTAATTAATTTTAATTAATTAATCAAACGGGATTATTGAAATGAACCTATTAAATAAATCCTTAGATTTATTAATAAGTAGATGAAAGTGGAGAAATTTAATCAAATTTCTTAGTGAATTCAATTAAATTGGGGATAAGGGTTAATTAAATAATTTCTTATTTAATTAATTATCTTCAGACCATTTTTAGGTGTATACAGTTTCCTTTCTAGGTTTGCACTTTGTGAGTAAGTGTTAGGGTGTGTAGTTAAAATGGCCTTCTTGATGGTCAAAAGAGGAATAAATTGGTGAGAGTATTAGAGAGGTTTATAATAGTCTTAGGAATGTTTAAAAAGACATGAATAATGAATTGTACTAGGTTGCCTAAGTTGGCAAAGCAAAATATGGAAAATTGTAAAAGTTGCCATGACAAATTTTAAAAGTTGTCCTAAAAGAGTTTAGCGATGGAGTTAGGGTTATCACATTGACCTAAAGTTCTTCCACACATGGGGAAGACTATTTAAACCTTATCTTGCATGGTTACCAAGGTTGGAAGTTTTGATTTTCATGAATGACGGTCTGAAACCACTCATTTTTGGGCTGTTATCACTATTTTTGTCTTATTTTGCATAAAAAGTGAACACAAATGGATTGAATCCATTGATCTAGTTTTGGGTAGTAGTTATTTGGTATGTTCCAGTACCATTTGTTCCATTTGATTCTTTGTAGATAGTGTTTGTTAGTACTTTTATTGTTTTGTTTTCAAACAACCAATTTTGGCTTGTAAATAGTAAATCTGTGTAAAAAATGACTGCCCCATAAAATCCCTCCATGCTACCATCATGGACTATTGGGAAATTGAAGGAAACCCTATGCATAGTGTTAATATGTAGGGAGGAGTTTTGGAAGTGAAGTTCATCATAGTTGCCACCTTGTTCTAGGCAAGTCCAGGAGCAACCCGACTAGAGGAAACATGGTGTAAATTGAATGTATGTTGCAGGGGTGACTTCAAAACCCAAACTTTCACATTTGGAATTGAAGGAAAGGTCCATTTAGAGTTTTGGTTGAGAGAGGAAGCTTTGACAACCTCATTTCATAACCTTGTTCCTTTGTTGAACAGTCACAGCTGGTTAAGGCCTAAAAACCCTAGCAAACACTCATTTTTGGGGTAGGGCACTGTACGGCAAGATGGGAGACTAAAACCAAAAAAATATCTTGAGGATGGGTGAGTGATTAAAGAAAAATAAAACTTTTTGCAAGATCTTTTGGACCAATTCCCTCAAAACCTTTAAAAATTGGATTTAGGAGGCCTAATTGGGGCTCATCCTTGTAGCCCTATTTCTAGGTAATTTTATGAAATCAGTAAGGGTGATGAATATTGCACAAACTAAAATGGACCTATTTGAATTTATTCCATGTTAAATACCACCTCCACACCTCTACAATGTCTTATAACAGTATGGGGGTGAAAAGTGAGAAGTTGACAAGTTGTAGTCAATATTGCAAGATTGACCATATGGGAAACACATTGAACTGGTAGGGATCCTAGTCAAAACACTTGTTGCAAACACCTTAAGATTGTAAAAGAGAAAGTCCTAGAAGATATTGGGATGGACTTAGAGGTCTTGTAGCATAGCTAGACCTGGTGAGTTTGGTGGAATTGAGCAACACTAACTAGGTGAAGTGTGAGCAAGCTAGGTAAACCCTATCAACATGGACCTCGACTCTTTTTCCAAAATTTTAGGATCATAATTTTATAATATTATAATTCTTAACCCCAATAAATTGGTGGTAAATTCAAATCCTAGGTCAACCTAAAGACAAAATTAAGCAAAAATTAAGATCTAGGGTTTCATACATAAGAGCTCTCTTTCTTCATTTTAAGGCACCTAATCGAATCTAGGAAAACATTGTTGGAGTGAGCACAAGGAGCCTTTTATTTAGTGAAAGAGAAGCCTATATCAAGCCTTGAAGACATTAAAGAGTAAACAGAGACATAATGGAAAATATCTCACGTTTGAGAGGCATTCTCCCTGTTAGTGCATGCAAACTTATTTGTTGGAGATAAATGATGGCATACTTAGTGTTACATGATTATGGCATGTGACCTATATGATTAAGATTAGGCCTAACCTTTTGATGTTATAAGATCTTGTGAAGAGATGACATACTAAGCACCATTAATTTCATTTGCTTGCTAGAGAGATGTTAGTCATATTAAAGGATGTTTGGTGGATTATTAGGATCTTGATTTTCAATGATTTGGTTGTTTATGATTGAATAGTGGATGAGGATACTATATGGGGCATTCAAAGGTGATGATATGGATATTAGATGAGGAGAGTGAGTTGGAGAGAGATGGTAACATATTATGCTCCACTCCCATTAGTTACGATATGTGTTATTGACATACACATATATCTTCATAAGTAGTCTAATAAGTTTTTAGCAAGTTGGGGACACACATTGGAGTGTATGATCATGTATGGGATTTTATTTTCATGGGGTTCATGTTTGTTGGTCCACCTATATCATGATTTGCATTAGTTTGTATACCTAGGTGGATTCTTAGGATCTTCATTATCATTGATTTGGTTATTTATTATTGAGTAGAAGATGAGGATACTTTGTGATGAGAATTCAAAGATGATTATATGGATATTAGATGAGGAGAGTGAGTTGGAGAGAGATGGTTACATATTGTGCTCCACTCCCATTAGTTACTACATCTGTTATTGACATACACATATATCTTGATAGGTAGTCTAATGAGTTTTTAGCAAGTTGGGGACACACATTGGAGTGTATGATACTGGATGGGACTTGATTTTCATGGGGTTCATGTTTTTTTTCCCAGCTATGTCATGATTTGCATCATTTTGTATATCTAGTTGGATTGAGCCTCTTTGTAGGGGTCACTTTAGTACATATTCGATATGGGAGCATGTAATGGTGACTAGATTAGTATGCATGAGATTCAAAGGTATGAGGTATCCACATGTCCACATATATAGTCAAGTCACATTAAAACCTTATCAGGGTAAGCTTAAGTAGTGCTCACATGTTTTTAATGTGTTCATACAATTATATGGAGGCATTATGGGTATGTGCAGGATCATGGTGTGCCAAAACAAGCCCTTAAGTGGCAATAAAATTTCAGAAAATCAAAGTTATGCAACTTGACATGAAAATTTGAATAAGTTGTGAAAATTATTTTTAAAATATGTAACAAGAGAATCTATATAAATTGAATGTAGTTTCTAAGCTACTAGTTGTTTTTTGGAAAAAAAAATTCTATTTGATGAAAATTTCAAATTTAAATGCAGTGGTACTAAAATTTTAGGAAAAAGATAAGAAGTAGGTGTATGTCTGACCACCCTAATCACAATCAAATCATACTCTTTTTTTATAAGATTTATAATATAGGTATTAGACTCATATCTGGATGTGACACATATTTTTTTATTATTTTTTTTTAAGTAAATAATTAATTATGAATTTTTTACTACAAATTTTTAGAAATTCAAAAACTCCTACATCTAACCACCTTAACTTGGTCAAAACATTATCAAATTCAAATTTTTTATTTTTCCCTATAGTAGACAAAGCATAGGATGTGATGCATGTTTCAGATTAAAAAAAAAAGTTATACCATTTGAAAGTTATGAGTGTTTTTCAATCACTCTATCAATCACAACTTTTGTTAGAATTCAATTTGAAAATAAATAATAATTATTTATTAAAGTCAAAATATGAGAAGCCTTATATTGTTGGAAAGATGAGAACTTTCTTAAAAACCCTTTTCATTTTCTCTTTTTTTGTCTCTATAAAAAGTCATCAGCAACTAGTGTAAAGTCTGGAAAATCAAAGAATACTGAAAAACAAGTTTTTTTCATTTGACTTTCTAGGCTTGTCACTTCCAAGCCAAATCCCAAAGAAAACCTGAGCCAAAATTTGAAATTTGAAATTTGTACAACAGAAATCGGATATAATTGGATATCCAATTTTAATATGTAAATTCAATAAATAAATTTTTACTTTTTCTTGGTCTGATGTTGCCAAGAAATGGTTTTCAACATTAGTCCAGATATTGCTTTCTTTATTTTCACTTTTGCGACTAGGAGATTTAACACCCACTTGACTGGAAGATACATTAGTGGAATCCCTAGTGAGAGTTGATGTGGGTTCAATTTCATTAAGATATAAGGATATGGCCTGGTCATTATATAAGGTATCAATGGCAGTATGTTCTTCATTTTCCCAGTCCATAGGTTCAGGATAGCTTAAGGATAAAGGATCTTCAGGTTGAATAGTTTCAAAGATATTAGGGGTCATGATAGAGATGTTAGAGCTTTCAGTGTGTATTTCAATGTCTAGAATGGTACTCTCGTCAGAATGACCTCATGTAATAAGCTCCTGATTGTCCTCAGTTAAGTCCATGTCAACCAAATGTGATCCTGATTCAAGTGGGCTAGTTCTTAACGTTTGTCCAGGATACGTGTGAACTACATCGACCCCTATATCGGCTCCTTCTTCCCTTTCAATTTGAAGTTGCTCTTGTTTGTTTTTCCTTGATAGCAAATATTCTCCATTCTCTTTATCTCTTAGTTGCATTTTTTTTCCATACTTGATAGAATTGATGAAGATGATTGTTCCTTGGATTGTGTACTTGAAGATGCTACCTCGCTGTTATGTGAAACACTGACCTCTTGAGCTGATTTTAGATTACTACAACACTACAATGGATTTAAGTCTGTTGAAATAGTGATTTCCTGCCCATTGTAGGGAAATTTTAGGCACTGATGACAGGTTGATGGTATAGCTTGTATGTCATGAATCTATGGTCTTCCCAAGAGTATGTTATATGGTAGGTCCAAGTCTAGAAGTTGGCATGTTGTGTCTTTCTACAAAGGTCCCACTATGATGGGTAACATCACAATTCCCTTAGAGGAGTGTTCTTCTTTATTTTTTGCTTTGATGTTTATCTTTTTCTGGAGATCATCTACATCTTCTAAATATCCTAAGGCACAGACAAGACTCAAAGAGAAAATGTTTAAGCTAGCTTCCCCATCTATTAGGACACGTTTAACAAATGTTATATGAATGAGGACTTCAATTTACAAGGGAGTGCTATGGGGATGTTGCAATGGATGAATGCTTGGATATGAAGGAAATGAGCTTTGAATATGATCCTCTGAAATAGGCTTGATGGCAATCATGGATATCCCTTGGGGAACTTCATCTTTGGATGTATTCTTTGGTGAGGATGCTATGGAAGGTTCTTGCAAGGTTTTAAGAAGTGTAAGAATAGATGGCTTTGGGGAGTCCATTTTATTATGAGGGGATGATCCTTTGCTAGACATAGGTGCACAATTTTGATCTTTCTTAGCCAAATCCTTTAGGGATATCTTTAAGAATTGCATAAAAGAACCACCTTTCTTTGGAGATATGTTTGATTCCTTGTGAGATTTTGACATAGTTGGATTTTGATTTTGAACTTGTTTGGTTTCTTTGATATGTTGTCTTGTTACTTGTATCTTGATTTGGTATTCCATGTTGATATGATTTTTAGCTATTTCAAATGCTTATGTTTCTGTTTCAGGGGTTCGATTGTCCAAAAGTTGTTTTGATAAGTGCTCAATTGTTAAGGTAAATGTGATAGCATGGTATGACACGAAAAGATGGTTCAAGTGTTTAAAGGTTTGCAAGTTTTTTGATCTTCGGTTTTGGAGTGCAATGATAATGATTTGATAAGAACCAAGTCCAGTAGGAACGATATATCTTAAGATGTGGGAAAACATTATCTTGACCAAACATTTTAGTTTTGTGATAAAGGATAATAGATCTTGATGAGAAACTATGTTTGAGTGATCAGTTTATCAAAGAAGATGATAATGTACTTTGAGATGTTTAGATCTTGAACTTGTTGAGGGTGAGCACTTGAAAATCTTGAGGTGTTTATGTTCTAAAGTTTGATTTTGACAGATGATAACTTGAGCAAGCCAACCAAGGAGACAATCCAAGCACAAAGCAACATATAACATATGTTTATGATTATTGCAAACTAATCAAGCAAAATGATAGACTTGAAAAAAGTCATACAAAGTGGCAGCTCTAGACTGATAAAAATAGAGACTCTTACGATAGATTATAGCCCCAAACGACAAGAGATATAAGGCCAAACGACAAATCAGAAATTTCATGTAAAAAGATCAGTTTCCTATGACATTTCTTTGTAAACCATAAGACAAAAGATTAACCTCATATGGCAAATCACCAGACAATACGACAGAGAACCTGACTTGTACGACAAATAACAAAGCAAAGATTAAAAATGTTTGTTTTGCCGAATTTGGATTAGTGAATTTTGATGTTTTGCTTATGTTTTCTAGTTTTAAATGTCTGATTTTTCAATTTAGGGATGAATACATAGAAAACAAATGATGTGATAAGTGACCTCAAGCATGCTAAACCCTAAGGAATTTGGTTGAGGAGAGAAAACCTTTGCTTGCAGGCTTAGGTACACATCCAATAGCTAATCAGAATATGGCCACTGAGTCTCACGCAATGGATTCTCAATGTTGTATTATCTGACTCCAAACACTAATGGGGGCATGATATGGCAAGTATCTTGGGAGAGTTACTATCTCTCTTGCACAAAGATTATCACCCTTTCAGAGGTGAATCGGGTAACTTCTAATTTAACTGGCACTAGTAAGGGATCCGATCGACGTGTCGAGGTATAATACTCAATTAAGAGGTCTCACAGCCTTGAAAACCAAGGTTTTCTATACCCAAAGCTACGAAGGAAAGATATTCCCAAGAAATATCGTTGAATTGATTTTCATGAAATCACATTTATTTTATAGTGGGTTGGATTACTTGGTATTAGCCATTCCCACTTAGGTCATTCCCCTCTCACCGGTCGTAATGGCTTTAAGAGTTATAAACTCCTCAGGAAGGTAGGCCTGCTAAAGAAATGCACTAATGAAAGAAAAGGATGAGTCAAGCTTTCTAATCACCTAAGAAAGGTGAGAGCATACTCGCCTATCATCAAAGACATGAAATACATGATTGTTCATTCCTTTAGCAAAATCCAAGTGTTCCTAAAAAAAACTTTAAGGAATACACAAATTTTTGTTGAATTCTTTTAGGCAACCTGCAAAATAGACCCATTAGTAGTCATTGATGCATTTTGAATTTGGTCTTTGACAAGCGTATCTTCATCAATCATCCTACAGAAAGAGTTAGACTACCAAAAATCTCATAAACAAAACAAAGTTAGCATTAGTCATAATCAAACTAAAGTATGAAACCTGAAATGCAATCTACTCTCAGAACACAAAAGAAAAATTTTATACGACAAACTTTACCTGATTGTACGAGCTACTTTCTGAAACCATATGAGTTAGGATGAGAGCTCATATGACACTATAATTTTCCTAAAGGCTCATACGACACAGGATCTCTAGTCATTTCAGCTCATAAAGCATGTTTTACTAGGCCAAAATTGAGTTTGTACAACATTTTGATTCAGACCCGACAAAGATGAATGTTGATGAAGCTTGAGAGGCCAAAAATGATAATTCCTGCCCCACGGTGGGTGCAAAAATGTTGTGCCTATGAAGTGTACCTATACCTGCAAACACAAAATACTCAATAGATCATTACAAGCATGGTTAATGAATTTAAAGTAAAGAAAGATAAACCATAGCTAATCGATCTATCACCTCCTAGTAAATGCCAGTATGAATTTTGCTCTCAGATTTGGTTAGGCAAATTCCAGTGACTTGACTACACTTAAATGGAGGATTTAAATGATAAATGATGCATTTAAGCTATTAATGAAAATGATTAAGCTACATGATTCCATGATTATCCTAGAAAATAAGCTAGATTTAAGCTTAAATTGAACATGATAACAATGCTAAAATGATATTACTAAGAGCTATATGACTATACTAACAATGCTTGAATGCAAATGAGATGGGATCAGGATCTGGGTCCTTTGAGCTCCAAAATAGGATCTATTTATAGGATTTCCAAGGCCAAGGGTGAGGTAGTAGGAATCAATGGTCAAGATTAAGTTTGAAGATATCAATGGTTAAATTGGAGGAGGTTGAAGAAGAGGTTGGATAAAAGGGAACATTTAGAGGTTGGTAGGAGAAGAGGTTGGATGAAAGGGAATATTTGTCATCTCTATGGTGACAAGTCTCAAGAGACTTTTCTCATGAGAGAGCAAGTGCCTAAGGAAAGGGGACATGGTGATTAGGATGTGCAAGCTAGGATGGTTAATTAAAACCCAAGGTTAGATAGAATGAGTTAGGTTTAGGAGGGATTAGGTTAGGTGGTTAGAAGTTAGGAGAATTTGAATTTAAAAATTCAAATAATAGGAAGGCTAATTAATTTTCAACAACTCATAAATTGATTTGTTTTAATTAATTATGGATTTAGAAGAAATGAATTTAATGGGGGTAATTAATTAATTTAAATTAATTAATTAAAGGGGATTATGAAATGAACCTATTAAATAAATCCTTAGATTTATTAATAAGTAGATGAAAGGGTGGAATTTGATCAAATTGCTTACTGAATTCAATTAAATTGGGAAGGGGATCAATTAAATAATTGCTTATTTAATTAATTATCTTCAGACCATTTTTAGGTGTATACATGGCTCAGTAAAAATTCCCCTAACTTGACCATAGGAGTTAGTTTAACCCCCTAGAAACTCACCCAAAGTTTACCTATGGGTCAACTCTAAGTTGACCTTTCTAATTTCTCCCTATCCAAGACTTTCTTGGGACCATACTAGGATAATTGAAAAAAATGCACTGGTAAAACAAATTTCCTCCAAATGGACATGTCATTGCCAACTCATCTTACAATACATGTGTCAAGTGACACCACAAAAAGAATTACACGTCACTAAAATACACATGGAAAATGTCCCTTTTTTGGAATTTATAAATTAAACAATTTCCAAATTAAACACACATCCAAGCATAACATTTACAAATTAAAACACATTTACAAATGAGGTGTTGTCTCTCCAAATACACAACCCTTGGCTTCACAAATGCACATAGTTCTAGGCTTGATTCTCCGAATAGTTTCCATGGTCACATGGAATAATTTTTCTGCACATCTCACTTTGCATATAAGTAATTCCAAAAATCACATATAATATTATCATATGGAAAGAATACAATTCAGACATCGCATATAATTTCATTTATAATAATCAAGTTTCCAATTATCTAATAACATCCACATAAAATAATCTTCTAAATGGCATCATCATAATCATCATGGAATTAAATCATTTATGGAGCATGCATCCATAATTTTCTAGCATCAAAACAAAGTACTGCAAATCAAAGTAAATGACATAATCATATAAATGTTATCCAAAACACTAGATCATATAAAATCTATGTCCAAAATGTATCAAAATGTAGTATCAATAATAGGTCCAACATGACAATAACTGAAATGCTATGATGGCTCAGGGTTGGGCCTCACAAAGGGTTAAGTTCATTCAAGCAAATTATGGCATAAGACTATTAAAATAGATCTTTTTGAGGAAGGGTAATTGACAGATCTACCTGGGGGTGATTTTAAAATTGTCTCATAGAAGCATACATTAAGTCCTGCTAAAATAGTAGACTCTGCGGCCCAAACAAGAGGAAAGGCACTGATCATTCATAAAAAATAGCTTCTTACCATATCAATTACCTTTACTTTAAAGCAATAGGAATAGTTGAGTAGGATATATATAAAATCAATTAGCAATAGTGTATACATATAAATTTCGAGCACAAAGATTGAATAGCTTTCACAACAACAATCTAGAACTCATCTAAAGCCACCTATCCTAGGAACCTATGTCATTCTGAGATCTGGAAAAATTTAGATCAAGATACTCAATCTGCTATAAAAAGAATTAGTCATCAAAAGTGACTAGTGAATAGGTATAACCACCTAGGTCTTGCAGAGCCTAAAGTGAGGGAGTTAGTAACCAAAAAGGTTCACCCTATAAGTTGGCCAAGTCAGTTGGAGGGTTTGATCATAGGAGTTGGCATTTCCTTAGAACCTATCCAATTTGTTGATTTGAGATCCAACATGGTCTAAAGAAGGCACCGACAGAATGGTATGAAAGATTACATGCACATTTAATCAAGATTGGATTCTAGTGTACTAGTGAGGACAATAATATTTATCTAAAAAACTGAAGGAGACAAGATGCTAATAGCTAAAGTATTTGTAGATTACATAATTTTTGGTGGAAATGATAATATGAGTATGGATTTTGCTGATGGGATGAAAAAGGAATTCAATATGTCTCTAATCAATTAAATAAAGTTCTTTATTAGATTACAAATCCAATAAATAAGGATGGTGGTATCTTTATCTATCAAAACAAGTTTATATTAAAGGGGTGTTGAAGACTTTTGCAATGGAAGACTACAAACCGGTAGGAACACTAATGGTAATAGGATGCATGTTGACAAAGCTAGATGATTCACCTAATGTTAGTAGAAATACTAAATAACATTCAATTCAATGAGGCTACAAGAAGAGCTAGAGATGAAACAAGAAGAGATCTCAATCCTCCTAGAACACAAAATCATGGTCATGCAAGAACAAATCCTGTTGATAATCCTATCATGACTCTCACACAATAACTGCAAGCAATGCAAACACAAATCCAAGAGATGCAAAGAGGAAATGTTAGACGATACTCACTTCAAGAAATCTGTCCTTATCCATTCGACAAAAATCTAAACATGATACCATTTCTAATAGGTTTCGAAACTCCTCGATACGAAAAATATGATGGAAGCATTGACCCTCAAGATCATATAAGAGAATTTTGCACAATAAGTATGGAGTTTGCACATGAGGATACCTACTTAATGAGACTATTTCTGAAAAGCTTAACTAGACTAGCTATGGAATGCTTCTCCAAACTTACACTTGGAATCAGAGCATTTTCAGAGTTGGTGGATAAGTTTGTTTCACAATGCTCCTACAATATACAACATGAAGTGATAATGCTAGACCTTTGTAACACTAAACAAAAGAGTGGAGAACCCTTCATGACATTCTTACAATGATGGAGATGCTTAGCATCGCAGTATCCTCGTGCATTGCTAGAGTATGAAAAAATGGACATATTCATTGACAACTTAAATGATCAAATGAGTTATTACTTAAAAATGCAAGGAAATCAAAGCTTTGGAAAAATGGTTGATAATGGAATCAGAATGGAAGAAGCCATGATAAAGAAGGGTGAGTTGAAAATATACAAAGAAGGCACCCATCCTCCTAACAACAACAATAACAACAATCACAATGATAAGCCAAAGTTTTAGAATAGAAATCAAAATATCGTCAATGATGGAATAGTATATAACAACAATGTGAAACCAAAGCAACTAGTTTTCAAATTATCTACTCACTCGGTAGCAGCACAGCAAAACAAGAATCACCAAAGAGCAACTATCAAAACTTTCTTTTGAAGACAATTCACAAACATTGGTGAACCCTTGGGATTAGTATTAAAGACACTTCTCACAAAAAAATTGATCACTTTACCAGAAGAAAGGAACTATGAACCTCAAGTCAAACCACATTGGTGGAATGATAATCAATATTACAATTTCTATCGAAACAAGGGACATCTCATAGATAATTGTCAAAAGTTGAAACATGTCATACAAGACTTAATTGATAATGGCATAATAACTGTGGATGGACATACAACAAATGAATCTCATACCGCCTTTAAAAATCCACTTCCAAACTATGAGAAAGGTGAGTCATCAACAACAAACAATGGTAAAGGTAAAGCGAAGGTAAACTACACTCATACATATGACAATGTGGTGAATTTGATTGTAGTTAAAGAAAAACAACATCAAGAACATACTCATGCTATCATAAGAAGCAAAGCCAAAGTTATTTTGCTAGGTCCTACAATAAACACACCATCCACTACAGTAAAACAATACAATCTAGTGGAACAATTATAGAAAAAACCTACCCAAATATCAATCTTGGAACTTCTAAAGCTTTCACCCGCACATAAAGAAATTATTGAACGAGCATTAGTAGATACAACCATATCCAAAGATCTTGATATTGATTAATTGAAAACCATGGTGGGATACCTCACACCCCCTCATTTCTTATCATTCACTGACGAAGATACAACCATATCACAATATCTGCAGATGCAAATCCATTCCAATATTGTAGCAATCTAAAAATGGCTCAGGAAGTAATTGTTCCTCATAATAGGGAAGCAACATCTTTGAACACACAATCCAAGGAAAAATCATTTGCCTCTATTCTATCAAGTATGGAAAAATAGATGCAGAAAAGAGATCGAGTGAACAGAGAATACTCAATATCACAATTACCACTTTCTCCTAAATCCTTGGGAAAACCATCAAGCTCTAAACAACAACCAACTATGAAACCTCTTTCGATATTTGATGGAACATTTATTAGTTCTATAAGCTTATTGGAGGAGATAGAAGACAAAGATGTACTACAATGGCTATACAAAGATGAAGAAGTTCAACAAAAAGTCAACATTGTCAGAATACCTACAGAAAAATATGGAAAAGGATTCAACATTCCCCGAAGGATGGGATACACTGGGATAGGCCCTATAGGAAAAAGAAAAGAAGGTATCTCAGAACTTATTGAGCCTCATACTCAGCAAACCAATGACTAAATAGGTTTGGGATATGGACAAGTCACTATATCGGAAGACACATCTTTTAGTCAACAACAAAAGGAATATGAAAATAGATAAGAACAACTGGAAATTGAAAGGGAAGAAAAATTAGTTAAGCAACAAACACAAACACATACAAAATGGCAAAAGAAGCAAGCTTCAAATCAACAAGAGAAACAAACTAAAAAAATATCTCAAGCGGCATTAAATCTCAATCAAAACAAGAAAGAAGCTAATATAAGTCAAGGAGAACTCATAGAAAAGTTGACAAAACTCAATCTCAGTCCTGAAGAGGTTGAATATGAAAGAAAAAAAAGTATAGCTAGAAAAGCGGAAGAAATGTTATATGACCAGATCTGTAGACTACAAGCTGCAAGTGATACAAATTCTAATGAATGGGAATAGGACATATCACTCTGAAGAATCAGCTGAAGAAAAATTCTTTGAAGGAGATATAGAAGTCGATATTGTTCACATGTATGCAGAACAAATGTCAAGAACTAGTTCACTTGAATTAGAATCATATTCGGCTAAATTGGACTTAAATGAGGATGATCATGAACTTCTTACACGAGGTCATTTTGATGAGAGTGCCATTTTAGACATCGATGTACATATTGCAAACTTTGATACATCCATCATGACCCTTGAAACTTTCAAAGCATACCAACCTGAAGACCCTCTACCTCTAATACACCCCAAGCTTATTGATTGGGAAAATGAAGGACATACTACTATTGATACCTTTCCAAATGACCATGCCATATCCGTATATCTTAATACAATCAAACCCATAACAACTCTCACCAAAAATTTCAGCAACACATCTTCCAGTCAAGTGGGTGCCAAATCTCCTAGTCGCAAAAGTGAAAATAAAGAAAGCAATATTAGGTCTAATGCTAAAAACCATTTCTTGGCAACATTAGACCAATAAAAAGTAAAAACAAAGGATGCATCTAATAGTGAAAACCTCCTTGAGGCACTGGAAGATGGGAGATTTGACACTTTACCTTAGCACTATCAAGAAAGGTCATCCATTTTGATTGAACCAACGGAGGTAGTTAACATTGGCAGAACAGAGAAACCAAAGATTCTTCATCTAGCAACATCTCTATCAGAAGAAGAAATGCAATAGTATGTGGAATTCTTCAAACGATGGCAAATCAATTTTGCCTGGTCCTATGCAGACATGCCAATGTTAGATCCAAAGCTTATTATGAATCACTTGAATGTTAATCCAAGAGATAAACCAGTTAAACAGAAGTTAAGGAAAATGCATCCTCATATTGCTCTTCTAGTCAAGGCCAGACTAAAGAAATTAGTGGATGTCAGATTCATCAGAACTGTAGCATATCCTCAATGGGTATCCAACATTGTTCCTATTTCAAAGCCAGATAAAAGCATCAGAATATGCATAGACTTCAGAGATCTTAATAACACATGTCCAAAGGATGACTTTCCTTTGCCTAACATTGACATCATTGTAGATTTAACTATTGGACACACCAAGTTTTCTCTAATGTATGGTTTCTCCAGATACAATCAGATCAAAATAGCACTCGAGGATCAAGAAAATACAACTTTCACATGCCCATGGGGTACTTTCTGCTAGAACGTCATGCCTTTTGGATTAAAGAACGTAGGTGCTACATATCAAAGAGCTATGACAACTATATTTCATGACATGGTGCATACATTCATGGAAAACTGTGTGGATGACATATTAGCTAAATCATACAACAAAGAAGAACATATAGAGATACCAGAAAAGATCTTTGACAAGTTAGAACAATACAAGATAAGGCTAAAATCTAAGAAGTGTGCTTTTGGTGTTACTTCAGGAAAGCTATTAGGATACATTGTTTCAGCTAGAGGTATTGAAGTGGTTCTAGCTAAGGTAAAAGCAATCATGGAAATGGCATCTCCCAAGAACATCAGTCAACTGAGATCAGTACAAGAAAGACTCTAGTCAATTAGAAGATTTGTGGCTCAATTAATAGATAAATGTCAACCATTTACTCACCTATTGCACAAACATGTTAATTTCAAATGGGACCATCAATGTGAAGAAGCATTCAACAAGATCAAGTCATATCTCATGGAACCACCTATTCTAATGTCACCAATTCCAGGAAAGCCATTATTCCTCTATGTATCAACCACTGAAGCATCATTGGGAGTTTTTCTTGCACAAGAGGATAAAGAAGGAAAAGAACGAGCCATCTACTACATTAGTAGAACACTAGTGGGATATGAGATCAATTATTCATCAACAGAAAAAGCATGCTTGGCAGTAGTTTTTGCTTCTCAAAAACTATGACACTATCTACTATCTCACTCCATCAAGTTAATAGCTAAAATCGACCCTCTAAAGTATTTACTCAACAAAGACACATTGACAGGACGGCTAGCAAAATGGATCATGATTTTAAGTAAGTTTGATATCGAATATGTTGATATAAAAGCTATCAAGGGACAAGTCATCGCAGATCAATTAGCAGAAACACCGCTTCAAGATGACCATCCTCTACAGATTGAGTTTCTTGATTCTGATATCCTAATAGTCACAACAAAAGCATGGCAACTACACTTTGATGGTTCATATACACAACACGAATCAGGAGCAGGCATTCTATTCATCAAACCACAAGGTCATACCATCTCGAAAGCATACAAATTAAGCTTTCCATGTACAAAAAATATAGCAAAGTATGAAGCATTGGTAACAGGTATCAAAATGGTTGTAGAATGGAATATTAAACAACTTCAAGTCTTTGGAGACTCTCAGCTTGTCATTAATCAAATCAATGATGACTATCAAACAAAAGATGACAAACTCATGCCTTACAAAAATATGGTTGATGATATCAAGTACTTTGTCAAAATCACTTTTGAACAAATTCCAAGAAATGACAACAAATCAATAGACGCCATGACTACACTTGCTTCTCTTCTGCAGACACAAGAAAATCAACAGCGTTATGAATTCCTGGTTGAAGAGTTGTTTCATCCCACCTTTAATTGTCCTGATTCCCAAATCATCTGTC
Source organism: Cryptomeria japonica (assembly GCF_030272615.1). Classification (NCBI taxonomy): domain Eukaryota; kingdom Viridiplantae; phylum Streptophyta; class Pinopsida; order Cupressales; family Cupressaceae; genus Cryptomeria; species Cryptomeria japonica. Next base: position 340,735,118 of record NC_081408.1, read on the forward strand.
AACTTATTGGACATGATTCCTCCCGCTATGGCCAAACTTACACATACCTGAAAGACAATATCCTACCTCCTGACTTATCAAAAAATCAAAAGAGAAACTTTATTCACCAATCCTCCCATTATACTCTCGTTGCAGATACCTTATTTAAACAAGGTCTAGACGGTACTCTCTTACGATGTCTCGAACAAGAAGAATTTGAGAAGGCCTTACATGAAGTCCATAATGACATTTCTGGCACTCATTCAAGTGGTCTTACCCTTTTGAAAAAACTCATACACTTGGGATATTATTGGCCGACCATGGAACAAGATTCTTTTAAAATGGCAAGAACATGTAAACAATGTCAGATCCATGGGAACTTGATTCATGCACCAATACAAGAACTTCATGCTTTAGCAACATATTGGCCTTTTTGTCAATGGGGTTTGGATCTAGTAGGAAAGATATATCCTTCCTCATCTAATGGACACAAATTCATCCTGGTAGCTACTGAATATTTTACAAAATGGATTGAAGCAGTACCTCTCATAAATATCACAGGAAAACAAATTGTTGCATTTATCTTGAATTACATCATCTGTCGCTATGGAATACCAATGACCATTATCACTAATAATGGGTGACCATTCAAGAACTAGGATGTACAAGAGCTCTGTGAGAAGTTCAAAATCCAGCACAATTTCTCCACACCATATTATCCATAGGGAAATGGGTAGGCAGAAGCATCTAACAAAACTATTCTAAAAATCCTCAAAAAGATAGTGAACGATGTTGGGAAACATTGGCATATTCAACTAAACCCTTCTCTATGGGCCCACCACACCAGTATTCGCACACCAAAAGGTGCCACACCTTTCTCTCTTGTATATGGATCAGAAGCCATATTACCAATAGAAGTAGAGGTACCTTCTCTACACATGTCACTAAAAGGTCTCATCCTAGATGAAGAACAACGAGTATCTAGACTACAAGAGTTAGAACTAATCCATGAACAAAGACAAAATGTGTTTGATCATTTAAAGGTATATCAGCAAAGAATGTGTCGGAGCTATAATCACAAGGTTAAATCACAAATATTTCAAGTGGGAGAACTAGTGTTGAAGGAAAATCCACGCAACCAGGCAGATCAAGAAAAGAAAGGCAAGTTTGAACCAAACTGGTTAGGTCCATTTGTGGTCACAACAGTATTTGGGTCAGGAGCATGTCAGCTATCAACACAGGACAAAGATCAAGTTGAAGAACCCATCAATAGCATGCACCTGAAGAAATTCTATGTCTAAAAATTCAGAAAAAATAAATAAACATGAAAAATCAGAAAAAAAAAAAAAAAAAAAGAAAAAAAAAAAAAAATCAAATATCAAAAAAAGTGGAATAAAAATAGATGGTGAAAGCCTGGCAAACAAGCACTACCTGTCCGCTAGCTCTTCTATCTATGAGTTCATGCATTTTTCTGCTTGCATTCATGCATTTTCCATTAGCATTGACCATCATAAAGCATTTGTACATACTCAAGCATTGCAGCTTCTCTCTCACCATGGTTTGGATCATTGGATATATCATAACAACTTTGTTTCTAGGCTTGGGGCAAAATCCTACACCTAGCTGGGGGAAAAACTTTTTATCATTTTGAGCTTAATCAAATGGGCAAAACAAACAGTTAGACAATCTTATCAAGTGGAAACTAAGACACATCCAACATTGAACACGAGATCAAACTATCAACTGTCAAGCTATCATAAAATCAATCTAAGCACATAACACACTTTTCAGTGGATAATATTTTGGATAATGATTGTAACATGATTGTTTAACTTTTCTATATTGCTTTTCACTATCATGATTTCTGAGTAACTCCAGGATGTCTTTGACTAGTGGAACAAGGAAGAAACATGATATTTTTCTTGTCTGTTGTATGAAAATTAATCATTAATATGTGCAAATTTGTCTCAGGACATGATCATCAGAATATCATTGAAAACATTTCCAATTTGCATATTGAAATGATTAATACTACTTGTTTTATGCAAGCAACATTCAGGTCATCTTGGTTCAATTATACCTCGATGCTTGTGTTAACTTGCTATATCAAAATCCAAGAAAGAAGTGCTCAGGTCATCATGGTTTAATTATACCATCGATGTTTGCACTCACTTCCCACATTTCAAAAGCTCAATGATGACAAAAATGCAATAATCCAATGACTGGTCCGATCATCGCATTACATTTTCATTGCATTTTAGCTTGCATTTCATTCTTGCATTGGATCATAAAAGCTCTTTTTATCCAAGGTTAAATCTATCACAGGAATCATCAAGTATCATCACAAGTGTATACGCAATCAAGCAAATAACTCATATCTCTCATGATATTATCAACCCAATGAAAATCTTATGCTATTTCTCTCAACAGAATCAACAATCAGCATATCCAAATATTTCTGCAACTTGATATCAACAAACTGTCAGTACTTTATCTAATCAACCTTATTAAATCAAATCAATCAATCAAACCTAATCAATCTATCATGTCTTATATAGGATGTATCCTTTTTGAATCTAGACGATTTGATTCTGATCCATGTCTTATATAGGATGTATCCTTCTTGAAACCAGATGCTCTGATCATGTCTTATACAGGATGAATCCTTCTTGAAACCAAATGCTATGATCATTCATGTCTTATACAGGAGGTGTCATTCTTGAAACCAGACTCAATCTAATCAATCAATATTTTTCAATCTTATCAATCTAAGCAATCAAGCTAATAAAAGAACTCGCATTTTCATCAACTACAGTTGCAGAAATCAAATCAAATCTTTTGGGATACCAATCTTGCAAAACTCCAAAGATCAATAATCTCAATTGATCTCTCCTGGGGGCATCATCATACTGGGATTTAGCAATCAAGAGCTGGGGCATCCTATCAAATCAATATCATCATCAAAATGAGATTATTCTTTGAATCAACACGTCATCACACCTCGCTTCAAAGAGCGGAAAAATGTATACACCTAAAAATGGTCTGAAGATAATTAATTAAATAAGCAATTATTTAATTAACCCTCAACCCCAATTTAATTGAATTCACTAAGTAATTTGATTAAATTTCTCCACTTTCATCTACTTATTAATAAATCTAAGGATTTATTTAATAGGTTCATTTCAATAATCCCCTTTGATTAATTAATTCAAATTAATTAATTCCCCCATCCAAAATCATTTCTTCTAATCCTATAATTTAAAACAAAGCAAATCCATGAGTTGGTGAAATTAATTAGCCTTTTCTTATTATTTGAATTTTTAAATTCAAATTCTCCTAGCTTCTACCACTCCTAAACCTAACCCCTTCTACCTACCCCATGTCCCCTTTCATCTAACATCTTCTAGAACCTTTGTGACACTTGTCATTAAATGTTCCCTTTCATCCCAACCCTTTTAGAAGCCTCTTGACACTTGTCACCATAGAGATGATAGATGCTCCCTTTAATCCAACCCCTTTGCCATCCTCCTCCAATTTAACCATTGATATCTTCAGATCAATCTTCACCATTGATTCTTGCCACCTCACCCTTAGCCTTGGGAAATCCTATAAATAGACCTCATTTTTTAGCAATATGGATCCCATCTCATTCTCATCTTATGCATTGTTACTAAAGGCATATAGCTTCTAGCTTATCATTCATAGCAATGTTATCATGCTCAATTTTAGCTTAATTGCATCTTAATCTTAGTTCATTTTCTAGATCAATCATGAATTCATATATCTTAATCATGTTGTTCTTGCTAGATCATGCATTTTCAGCATTCAAAATCCTCCATCTAAGTATAGTCAAGTCACTAGAATTTGCATAATCAGATCTGAGAGCATTTTTCATACTCACATTTACTAGGAGGCAATAAGTCAATTAGCTATGGTTTTACATTTCATTGTTTCAATTTACTAACCATTTCTTGTAATGATTTATTGAGTGCATTGTGTTTGCAGGTACAGATGCACTTCACAAAGCATGACAAAAACTAACACAACTAGGCCTACACTTGGCTCAAATAAAAAATTACACACACATTTTGGACCCTCCTGGAGTCCTTATTGGAAACCTGACTTGTCTAGGGTCAGTACAAGCAAAAATTATAGAAGGACTATGAGCCTAAGTCCTAGGTGCTCCTGCACCATTCTCCCAAACAAAAGAAAATTAAGTCACCTGTGTGGGGATCAGATCCTGATCAATGCCTAACTTTTTGAGCTCTATCTCAGGCACCCATGTAGGCTCAGCATCATCTATACCCTTCCATTTGATTAGGTTCTCCCAATAAACTTGGTGTCTTGTCTTCTTAGAAATCCTTGAACTCAATACCTTTTCAGCCTTTGGACTTGGTTTTGCTGGTACTTGTATGCTATTTACATCATCTGATACCTTTGAGTGACTGCAATCTAAACCTAGAATTGGCCATTTGTAAGAAACTAAGTGTGCAATATTGAAAATTGGTGATAGTCCTATTTCACTTGGTAGGTCCACCTTGTATGCATTTTCTCCATACTTGGCTAGGATGGCACATGGACCCAACCTTCTCATCCGCAACTTATTAGGTACTCCTTGCTGTAGTCTTGCCTTGTTAAGGTACACCATGAAAAGATCACCTACTTGGAATTGTAGGTTCTTCCTTCTCTCATCAACCTTTTTCCCTATCTTACTTGTGTTCCCCATCAATTCTTGCTTGATGGATTCATGTACCTCTTTCATTGACTATGTGAAATCTTCAACATATCCACTCCTTATTGCTGCATTTCCTAAGTCCCTTAACTCTAGTATACCCCTTGGGTGAAGACCATAGACCACCTCAAAAGGACTCTTGTCTGTGGTTCCATTTATTGTGTCATTGTAAGCATATTCAACTTGTGATAAAACTTGATCCCATGTTTGACCATACTCCTTGGTAAGGTACCTCAATAAGTTTCCTAAGCTCCTATTAACCACTTCGGTCTGCCCATCTGTTTGTGGATGGTAGGTTGATCCAAAAGATAGGTTGGTGCCAAGCTTTTGCCAAAGTGTCTTCCAAAAATGACTCATGAACTTTGAGTCCTTATCTGAAACAATTCTCATGGGTAAACCATGTATCCTTATTGCTTCCTTGAAGAAAAAATGAGCTATATGACATGCATCATGAGTGGTCTTGCAAGGTACAAAGTGGGCCATCTTACTAAATTTGTCCACTATGACATAAATGCTATTAAATCCCTTCTTTTTCCTTGGCAAACGTACTACAAAATCCATACTAATGCACTCCCAAGGTCTATTTGGTATGGGAAGAGGTTGGTATAAACCGACATTTGAAGATGTGCCCTTGGCCTTTTGACAAACAATACAAGTTTCCACATACTTCCTAACATCTTGATTCATCCTAGGCCAATATTAATACCTTTGAACTAACTCTTGGGTTTTGTTGACTCCAAAATGACCACTCAGATTGTCATTATGCTTCTCTTGTATGATATTTTCCCTTATTGATCCTCTAGGCACACAAAGTTTCCCTCCTCTAAACAATAACCCATCTTGCAAGGTAAAATCAGAATGCTCACTATGAAAATGATTTTGATACTCTTTGCATACCTTGTAGGCATTTGAGAATTCTTCATCATCCGGGTATAGGTCTCTAAAATTGTCAAAACCTGTGCTTCTTAACTGAATTTCTTGGACTGTCAAGAGTCTCCTATTCAATGCATCAACAACCTTGTTTAGTTGACCTTTTTCATTCTTTATTGTGAATGTGTAGGCTTGCATATATTCTACCCACTTCATGTGTTTGTGACTGAGGTTGTCTTATGAGTTTAGAAAGCTTAAATATTGATTGTCTATGTAGACTACAAATTCCTTAGGAAAGAGATAGTGTCTCCACTTCCTCAAAGCCTGCACTAATGCATATAACTCCAAGTCATATGAGGAGTATTTCCTCTTAGCATCACTTAGCTTTTCACTATGAAAAGCTACTGGTCTTTCTTCCTAACTTAGGACAACACCTACTGCAACATTGCTTGCATCACATTCCACTATCAAATTTTTTTCAAAACTAGGCAGCACCAACACTGGTTGAGTGGCTATCCTTTCTTTCAAGGTTTCAAAACCTTTATTCTCTTGTTCATTCCACTGAAAATTTTCCTTCGTTCCACCTCTAATAGTGTCCAACATTGGTGCACATATAGCACTGAATTGCCTAATGAACTTCCTGTAATACTGAGCTAGTCCATGGAAGCTTCTCACCTCTATTGCTGACTTAGGAGTAGGCCAATTTACTATGGCTTCAACCTTTCTAGGATCTATCTTGAGATTCCCATGTGACAACACAAACCCAAGGTAAACCAACTCTTGCCTAACAAATTCACACTTGTCCAAGTTCATGGTTAGCTTCTCTTCATAAAGTTTTTGTAGCACAACTTGCAAATGATTAACATGATCTTCCCTATCCTTACTGAAAATGAGAATATCATCTAAATATACCACCACAAATTTACCTATGAAGTCCTTCATCACCTAATTCATGAGCCTCATGAAGGTGCTTGGGGCATTTGATAAGACAAATGGCATTGCAAGCCATTCATAAAGACCCTCTGTTGTCTTGAATGTTGTTTTCCATTCATCACCCTCCTTAATCCTAATTTGGTGGTATCCACTTTTAAGGTCAATCTTGGTAAAGTATTTGGCTTTTCCCAAACAATCCATTAGGTCTTCTATTCTAGAAATTGGAAACCTATATCTAATGGTGATCCTATTGATAGCCCTGGAGTCAATGCACAATCTCCAAGTACCACCTTTCTTTGGGGCTAAAATGGTAGGTACAACACAAGGCCTAATTCTTTTCCTAATTAGGCCTTGGTCTAAAAGCTCTTGGATTTGTTTAGCAATATGTACATTTTGTTGGGGAGTCATTTTGCAAGCCACCTTGTTAGGTAAGGATACTTCGGGTATGAAGTTAATTTGATGGCTTATGGCTCTTTTAGGAGGTAAGGTGGCTAGCTGTCCCTCACTCACTATCCCTTTGAACTGTTTCAATAGGTCTTGAGCCTCTATTGGAAAATCTCATTTCTCCTTTTTGTCTTCCTCTTTAGGTTTCATCACTAATGCAAACCCTATTCCTTCACCTTCCTCAAGTGTCTTCAAGAACTATTTTCCACTCACCAAAAGGACATTAGGACTTGCTGCTCTCTTTTCACCATCCTCAAGGATAGACTGTATCTTGAATGTGACTCCATCTTGAATGAATGAATATGCATTCTTGGCTCCATCATGAATAGCTTGTCTATCGAGTTTCCATGGTCTTCCTAATAGAAGATGGCATGCATCCATGGGTAGGACATCACATAACACTTTGTCCTTATACCTTCCAATAGTGAAATCCACCCATGCTTGCTCATTGACTAGGACATGTTGGCCTTTGTTAAACCAAGTGACCCTATATGGGTTGTTGTGAGGTATCCTTTGTAATTTAAGCTTACTCACTGCTTCTTCTGACATAATTTTGTCTGTTGACCCTAAGTCAATGATCACTTTGTAAACTTTGTCCATAATCTTGCAGTTGATCCTAAATAATGACCTCCTTTGGCTAGGCTCTTCTCTAATAGGTTCTTTTCTCAAAGTTCTTCTTATCATCAGGTTGTCACCTACTTCTGATTCTAAGGCAACCTTTGAAGTCTTGTTGCTTGAAGTTTCTTCTTGAAGATAGTTCACTCTCCTTTCACTACTCTGTGATGATGATCCCTTCTCTGGACACCTATATGCTGGATAAACTAGCTGATTGCAATGGTAACATTTCATTGAGGAAAAATATGAGGAACCTCTACCGTGTCCACTAGACCTTCCTCTAAAACCATTGTTTGACCCCCTTCCTCTATTGAATCCTCCTTTATAAGTGCCACCTTATTACTATGCAGTGAGTTTAGCCTCAGCTTGTGTTCTTCTCTCTAAGTTTCTTCCTCCAAAGCCTCCCCTATGACCTCTATTTTCTTTTCCTCTACCTTTGCCCCTTTTACTACTTGAATCATGTTTTATTTTCAGTTTTTCTTCCACTTTAAGGGCAATTTGATAGATTTGATGAACTGTCTTTGGGCTCAATAGACTGATTTCTTCTTGGATGTTCCATTTTAGTCCATATAGGTACCTAGCTACCTTAAGGCCTTCTTCTTCCACCGCATGAGATCTAAAGCTAAGTTTGTGAAACTATTCCATATAAATACTTACATCAAGGTCTTTTTGTCTTAGGTTTTGTCTTTTCCTATGGATCTGCACTTCATAGTCATCAGGGAGATAGGCTTCTTTTATTTTGACTAACATCCCTTTCCAAGAAGAGATGGGACTTTTACCTACTTTCTTCCTCTCATCCTGCACAAATTTCCACCATGTGAGAGCGGCTCCCCTCATTCTAGACTTGGCCACTTTGACTCTTTGAGCTTCAGTTATGCCTTCACATTCAAAATGGCTCTCCATGCCCTCTATCCATTCTAGAACCACTTCTACTTCCATCCTACCAGTAAACAATGGCAATCCTTCTAGTGATTTACCACTTAAGGCTTTCAATGCCTTTAGGAAAGGTTCCTTTTATAAAACACGATCAAGTTTAGGTACTTTGTCTACTTTTGACACCTCTTTACCCTTTACTTCTACTCATTCAACCTTTACCAACACTTCATCTACCTTGGTTTCAATCTCACCAAGCTTACCTTCTAATTCTACACATTTTTCCTTTAGGAGCCTATTCTCTTCCTCTTGATCATCCACTTTCTTTGCCAACTCTGCATTGGTAACCATGGTGTTGTCTCCTATATATTCCATTGAGGACATCTACTCTCCTAGCACAAATCTTATAGGCTCTGATACCAATTTGATAGGGTTTAGCTAGCTTGCTCACACTTCACCTAGTTAGTGTTGCTCAATTCCACCAACCTCACCAGGTCTAGATATGCTACAAGACATCCAAGTCCTTTCCAATCTCTACTATGAGTTTCTCTTTGCCAACCTTAAGGTGTTTGCAACAAGTGTTTTGACTAGGAACCCTACCAATTCAATGTGTTTCCCATATGCTCGATCTTACAATATTAACTACAACTTGTCAACTTCTCACTTTTCACCCCCATACTATTATAAGACATTGCAGAGATGTGGAGGTGGTATTTACCATGGAATCAATTCAACTAGGTCCATTTGAGGTTGTGCAATCTTCATCTCCATTACCAATTTCGTAAAATTGGGTAGAAATAGGGCTACAAGGATGAGTCCCAATTAGGCCTCCTAAATCCGGTTTTTAAGGGTTTTGAGGGAATTGGTCCAAAAGACCCTACAACAAGTTTTATTTCTCTTCAATCACTAACCTATCCTCAAGATATTTTTTTGGTTTTAGTCTCCCATCTTGCCGTATAGTGTCCTAACCCAAAAATGAGGGTTTGCTAGGGTTTCTAGGCATTAACCAGCTGTGATTGTTCAACAAAGGAATAAGGTTATGAAATGATGTTTTCAAAGCTTCCCCTCTCAACTGGAACCCTAAATGGACCTTTCCTTCAATTCCAAATGTTAAAGTTTTGTTTTTGAAGTCACCCCTGCAACATACATTCAATTTACACTTTGTTTCCTCTAGCCGGGTTGCTCCTGGACTCGCCTAGAACAAGGTGGCAACTATGATGGAATTAACTTCCAAAAGTCTTCCTTGCATATTGACACTGCACATAGAGTTTCCTTCCATGTCCCAATAGGCCGTGATGGTAGCATGAAGGGATTTTATGGGGCAACCATTTTTTGCACAAATTTACTATTTACAAGCCAAAACTGGTTGTTTGAAAACAAATCAATAAAAGTACTAACAAACACTATCTACAAAGAATGAAATAGACCAAATGGTACTAGAACACACCAAAGAACTACTATCCAAAACTGGATCAATGGATTCAATCCATTTGTGTTCACTTTTTATGTAAAATAAGACAAAAACAGTGTTAACAGTCTGAAAATGAGTGGTTTCAGACTGTCATTCATGAAAATCAAAACTTCCAACCTTGGTAACCATGCAAGAGAAGGTTTAAATAGTCTTCCCCATGTGTGGAGGCATCTTAGGTCAATTTTCTAACCCTAACTCCACCGCTACGATCTTTTAGGACCAAAGTTGTCATGACAACTTTTAAAAGTTGTCATGACGGCTTTTACAATTTTCCATATTTTGCTTTACTGACTTAGGCAACCTAGTACAAGTCATTATTCGTGTCTTTTTCAACATTCCTAAGACTATTATAAACCTCTCTAATTGTCTCACCAAGTTATGCCTCTTTTGACCATGAAGAAGGCCATTTTAACTACTCACCCTAACACCTACTCACAAAGTGCAAACCTAGGAAGGAAACTAACACAACTAGGCCTACACTTGACTCAAATCAAACATTACACACACACTTTGGAAACTCCTTGAGCCCTTATTAGAAACCTGACTTGGCTAAGGTCAATAAAAGCCAAAATTGTAGAAAGACTTTGAGCCTAAGTCCTAGGTGCTCCTGCACCACATGTGCACTTTCAAAATGGCCCAACCAACTTTTCACCAATATTTTGGGGTCATTAGATATGATGATATTAGAGAGAATCCCAAAGTTATATCTGATTTTGAGGTGTTTTGATATGTGAAATCAGGCCTTAAAGGGAAAAATAGGACATAATTAGGGTTTATGATTTAATGATTTATTGGAGGAATAAAATAAAAAGTGGCACACTTAGGGTAAAGGGCCCAACTTTATGATGTATGAAATGATGAAATATGACTTTAGATTTAATTAAATTAGTTAATTAAATACTTAAAGATAAATTACAATGCAAGATGCAAACACACTAAGGCGGGTGCTAAATTAAGCATGAAATTGTACTACCCTAGCAAGGGTTTACAATTTATGGCACTACATTTAGCCCCCACTTTAGCGGTCATATGAAACTACATGCACATGAAAGACAAAGTAAAGAAAAGTAAACATTCATAAAAAATGATATATCCAGAAGGTGTTGAATGAAGCCCCCAACGGTATCTGTAGTACACAATTAGGATGCACACCCTACAAAACCACATGCTAGATAAAATCACAAAATCACCTAAATATTTATTAAAGAAGGTGATGAAAATTTGAGGGTATCTATATTCCCCCCTATTTTGGCTAGCTAATTTTAGTGAGTTGAAATAACGTATCATGTTTACCACATCTAATTATGAAAGAAGATTGATGAAAAATGATCACAAGAATATTTAATACAAGATCAAAAAATAATGGAGAATCATTTGGTAAGAAAGAGAACTAAACCTCAATTCCAACACAACAAAGAGTGTGAGGATTTGAGAGCTCTCTAATACAAGATGAAAGGTTTAAATGGAAACAAATGCAAGAGATATAATCCAAAATGCAACTCCATAACAAAAATTTAAAAAAGAATGGAGGATTGAAATGACATGAAAGAGAGATTATTTATAGCAATATTCTTCTAAAGAAGGCAAGAGGTACTCATCAGGGACATGCACATTCACAAATAGAAGGGTTTATTATAAAATATACTACTCAATGAAGAAAAGAAATTGATGAATGATCAAAGAATTCCAACACCAAGGAGGAGGTCCCAATTAAGGATATGTATTTAAGATCCCCATTAGGTATGCTTGCTCCAATATGAGAAAAGGAATATTAATACACATCTACAAATAAGAAATCCTTATAGAAGACGCTACTTCACAAAGGGGAAATTTTAATGTTAAGAAGAAGAGATGTTCGAAATCATTCTTGCCCCCAATATATAGGGAGAATAGATGAGATAGAGATAGGATATTATGTTGCTTCCAAAAGTATGATTGCACATAAACTTCTACCATCATGAATGACAATGAGCCTCCAGTAAGTGAGCTACCAATGTCACATAATGATGAGAAACATAATAGTCATTAATGGTATTTAAAGACATGATAGACTGAGTGAGGTATTTGAGTATGACATGTTAAATTCTCTACTATAAGTGAGATTAAAAATGTGTATAAGATGATGAATGTTAAAAAGTCTTTAGAAAGAGAGAAGCTTATAGGAGAAGAATAGGCCCCTAAGTCACACATTTCTTGCACACAAGAAATATTAGGAGAGGAATAAGTGTAATTCATTAGAGCCTTATTCCTAGAAGAAGGGATTTTAGAATGATTAGAAGATAAAGTCTCATAAGTGGGATTAGAAATCTCTTGACGAGATTCATAAAGAGAGTTGTTCATTGCCTTGATTTCCTTATGAGGGGGATGTGTGTTGAAAGAAGTAGAAGATAATTTAATTGAGGTGAGGTCCTCATCACTACTAAATATAGAATTCACATTGAGAGATGGTCTCTTAGATGCTTTTGTGGTCTTAGAAGGATCATATCCAATTCCAAATGAAGATTCATTCGTGTTATGTTCTAAAGGAACTTTAATTCCTTGTTCATTTGTGCAACAACCATTCCCATCATAGCCACTCCTAGCTAAAATGTGAAAACTAGGACCAAAAAGCGATGCCAAATCAGAAAGAGATGGTTTCACCTCACAGGTCTCAGTGCTATATGAATTAGAGGAAGGATTTGAAGAACTATTTGAATTAGAAGCAACCAAAAAATGGTTACTTAGTTGTTTACACAAAGTGGGTTTCTTTTTAGGTTCCTCATATTTCTCCTTCTCAATCTTAGATTCTTTCCAAGATACTCTATACTCTCCTAGAAAAGTAGGATCAAAGTCTAGAGATCCTCAATAATCATCTAAGAGCACTTTTTTGGGCAAAAAGATATCTTTGGGAGGAGATTCCAATTGAGTAGAAGAATCATGAGTACTAAAAGGAACAATACCATCAAAGGAAATAGATGTATTTGGAGAAGTAGAAGGATTGGGAGAAGAATGGGGAATAGTTGAACAAGAAGATCCAGATTTTAATGGTTGTTGAAGATTGGTATCACCTAACAAGGTGTATGTCTTATTTTTATAAATGAATTTGAATTGCATATGAAAAGTTGAGGGTAAAAATTTCATACTATGAATCCACAGTCTCTCTAATAGAAGGTTATATGTCAAATTGCCAGGCATAACATGAACAGTTGTATATAAAGTAACAACAACTAACTTAACAAGAAAGGTTATGAGACCTAAATATTTTTTAGAAAATTGTCAAAGCCTCGAATAGAAATAGAAGCAGGTTCGACAAGAGAATGATCCAAAATAATCTTATCCAATAATTCCACCGTAGAAACATTAAGGCCAGATCCATTATCCATAAGGGTTTGTCTTATAGAACTATCATTGATGATAACCACAATCATAAGAGGATCATATTGATTTTGGATTTCATGAGAAGGTAACTCATCTTGTGTGGATACAATTTGAGCTTTAGTTTTGTTTGTAGAATCAATTAAAGAAGCCATGTTACTAGGTTTCATTGGAGGTGGGACATCTAAGTTTTTCAAAGCATCTCGTAACATCCCATGATAAGCAGGTGAAGTTTGAACCAAATCTGAAATAGAAATCTTGGTGGGAGTAGCTTTAATTTTTTCAATGAGATCACACTCCTTGCTAAGAGTTGATATATGAGGTGCTTGTGGAAGAGTACGTTGAGATGGAGGAAGTGAAGTTGGGGTAACTAGAGGAGGATTAGGTTCCCTATTGTTTCTTGTGTTGTAAGTATGAGCAATCGTATGATAACTCTCTCTAGTGACTTTCTTATCATATTCATAAGGGCTCTTAGTATGATAACCTCCTTGCACAGTAATATAAGGTTTCTAGGGAGTGCAAAAATAATCATTAGCATAACCACATTGAACCACTAAGATAAGCTTACATTGGGAATTTTGAGATGAACAAGCACCTTGAACCATGAAGAGGCATTTATTAGGTGTTTCATTCACATGTATCAAATTTATTGAAGATGGTTTAGGAATATCAAAGGTGTCCTTATGGATTTTAGAAGAAGAATGGACAAGATTGTTGGAAGGAGTGTTGATAGTATCTTCTTACACTAAAATGTTATCATGGATAAGACCAATTTTAGGAGGTATACTAGAAGTAGGAATTGATATTTTAGAAGGAATGATATTAGTAGGAGGGGTCATATCATCCTCTATAATCAAAGGATCTATATGGGGAATAAACTCTCTAGGAGATCTTTGAAAGAGGTGTTAATGATCTCTTCTTGAACTAGGGTATCCTTATGAGTAGAAACAAATAGAGGAGAGGGAGATGCTTTATTTTCTAGAGGGAGAATGATTTAGATTCATGGAAGGTGAGATATTATCAAGAGAGTTACCCTCACAGGGTAAAGAATAATCAACACCTTCTTCTAATGGTTCATCCCAAATAGTGAGGTCTTTGAAAGAAGTATTAGAAATATCTTGTACAAAGATGTCCTTATTGTTATTACAAATTTTGGGAGAAGAGATAACATCATTTATTATTTCTTCATCCTTAGGGAGGAGAGAATCACTACGTGTTTAAATCACCCTCTTGTCTCAAAATGTGTTCAATAGGATATTTAGGGGAGAGAGAATTAAGGAAACTGATTATGGTTTCATCTTATTTTTATAAAGAATCTTTATGGGTAAGACAAGCTTTGGGGCAAGGAGAAGCATCTCTCATCAATGCTTCATGTCTAGTGCGAATTTTGTTGAAGTCAAAAGAGAAGATGCCATCACTAGAAAAATTAGGGACAATACTATCTTATTCCACAAAATTATCCTCATGAGGGGACTATTCTTTAGGAGGGAGATGGACATCTTTCTCCAAAGATTCACTCTTAGGAAAAATATATTTGAAACAAGTCCTCATAACCTCTTGTTGCATTAACATGCCCCCATTGGTAAGACCAAATTTAGGAGAAGATAAGTCAATGTCCATCAAAACCTTTTCACATAGAGAGGAATCATGTAAAGAAGATAAAGTAATAATAATAAAGGTGTTTATGACATCATCCTCTTCCTATAAGATAGCTAGATGGGAAGGGCACATTTTAGGAGAATTGTCAGGTTCACTCTTCAAATCTTCATCCTTAGAGAATGGGAGAGTTTTGAAGGGGTTGGTAACAACTTTTTTAGGCACTAAAATGTTGTCATAGATAGGAGGAGGTTCTTTAAGAGATGGAAAAATTGAAACAAGGGAAGTGAACCCATTATCACATTTATGAAATGAACGCATTATGACAAAAAATTTCCACTTTCAAATGATAATATATGCAAAATAGAAGGAAATGTTCAATTTTAACCAATGCAAGCACTCTAAATGTTGATTTAAAAAATGAAATTTATGAGTGAAATGTGTTCCTAAATACTAACTGAAATTAATGATCAAAATTAATCTATCCACAAGTACAATTTTGAATTGAAAAATTAAGGTTTTAGGAAAATTAAACTCTAAATTTTTTAAACTTGCAAGGAATTGAAACTTGTAAATGTAAATTTGAGTTTGAAATAGAAAAAAACTCAGATATGACAACATAAATTAGAATTATAGAAGATTGGATTCACTTCGAGTTCACCAAAATGTGGAGGAGGAAAAGCAAGAAGGACCTAATCCCACTTTAGCCAGCACATTGGGAATATGAAAGAGCCTAGGGCGATAGCTCACTTTGGCTACTTCTTGTGAGAAAGAAGGAGCCAAGAATTATCTCCTAGGATTTCTATTCCTCTTGTTTCAAATGATGAAAAAAGTAGGTTTTGATTGATCTACCAAAGTAGGAGATAAACAATGAGGAATATATGAACTAAAATTAAATAAACTTGCAGATCTAAAATTGAGATACTAAAAAAAAACAAGGGGGATGAATTTGAGTGTGTACTTGATGTTGAAAACTAAGCCAAATTGACCAAGATTAGGGTGTCATGCCACTGTCCCTGATGATCTGACATAGAGGTGCAACTCGAAGGCTAAAATCTGAAGGTCTTGAATATGCAACCTTCCAAAAATAATTGACTTTGAGGAGAACAAGGGCATGAGGCCCCTATCCTAGCTAGGACCAAGGTGCAATGCCCCTATCCTGAATAGATGTAGGCAATTCTAAGAATTTTGGGTGGTACTTATGCCTTTTTTTAATATGAAACTCCTTCCAAGTACCTATTTCTGCACCTACAATTGAAAAGAAAGGGTTTGGGTTCTATATAGGGTTTTTCCTTAGTCAAACCCCTATGTTGGTAATTTCCGCCCCCATAAATAGACAATAATGTACTAAAAATGTGTGTGCTAGAACCTTGTGTATATGAAAGATCCTAAATTCTAAGAAACTAGAGCTACCCTACGCTTTGGAGAGTAAACCCTAAATGTAAATGTAAATGATCCAAATAAAATGTGCCAAATGATATAAAGCATGAATGTAAGTGTGCAAATAAGTGTAAATAAGCTCATACAAAGACATGAAAATAACATGAAATCACACCAATCCCCAAGGGAGAGATATTTGCCACTAGATCTCCTATTACTCTTCAATGTCTTCAAGGCTCCTAATTGATTATGAGTGATTGACCAAATATTGTTGGATGTTATTGAATTCTATTGAAGACTCCACATAGGCTTCTCTTTCACTACATAGAAGGCTCCTTGTTCTCTCTCTAACAACTTTTTCTAAGATTCGATTAGATGCCTTTAAATGAAGAAAGAGAGCTCTTATGTATGAAATCCTAGATCTTAATTTTGACTTAATTTTGTTTTTTAGGCCGGCTAAGGATTTGAATTTCCCACAAATTTCTTGGGGTTAAGTATTATAATATCATAAAATTATGCTCCCAAAATTTTGAGAAAATAGTCGAGGACCATGTGCACTTTCAACATGGTCCAACCAACTTTTCACCAAATTTTCAAGGTCGTTAGATATGATGATATTAGAGAGAATCCAATAGTTATAACTGATTTTAAGATGTTTTGATATGCGAAATCGGGTCTTAAAGGTTGAAATAGGACATAATTAGGGTCTATGATTTAATGATTTATTGGAGGAATAAAATAAAAAGGGGCACACTCAAGATAAAGGGCCCAACTTTATGATGTATGAAATGATAAAATATGACTTTATATTTAATTAAATTAATTAATTAAATGTTTAAAGGGAAATTACAATGCAAGATGCAAATACACTAAGGCAGGTGCTAAACTAAGCATGAAATTGTACCACTTTAGCAAGGGTGTACAATTTACCACATTATATCTATCAACTATGCATTTCTATCAAATGTGTAGCTTTAACTATCATATACATGAGATCCCCTATCATATGCAAAAATTCATCATTTGTGTAGAAAAAGCACACTAATGCATAGAAATACAACAAAAAATATTGTTTTATCGTTTTTAACAAATGCACAAAAAAACTTATCATATGCACAACTTTAACAAATGTGATGCAATATAGTACATATACATAACGTTGCACACCAAATACCCAAATTATAGCATCATATGTACATAATTAGTCTACTTGTGCCTTTTTTAATCTTTATTTCGTATCCTATTAATGGTGCATTAATGTCATCCTAGGAACCTAATGAGTAGACATATCAGCTCACTATAGTCCTTTGGCCACTCGAATTGACATACCTACACAAATCGATGATGAGCCACTAGAATCCCTCTCAATTTTTCTCTTACTATACTTAGTTCTAAACTATAAAAGATCAAGGATGTAAATGAGTAGAATTGAACCACAAGATCTCATATATAATTGTTGAACTATAGTTGGTCATGCTTGATTATCATGACCAGCTAAACCTTGACTACCCTCTTATGACTATGTTCTTTTCTAGATTTACCCAGCTTTCAGCTCTTGGATTGCCTAATCATTTTAATTTTCCCTCTATAAACCTATGAGATTTGATGATATGACGAAACAATAAGGATACAAACAACTACTGAGAGAGGAGGGGGATGAATCAGTAGATAGAAAATTGACTATACTTTCTCTTCAAACTCACAAACAATCTCACAAATAAATCATTGAACTAACTCATTCAAACACAGAGCTACAAACTGTAATATCACTGATAGTTTTATTAGTTGAATGGCATAGAAAAATAATAGCAAAATATATTTGAAACTCCAAAACCATTTAACCAAAATATCAAAATAGTTTACTAGCAATAGTAAAAACACATTTCAGATTATCGTCGGTCATCTTATCATAAATAAGTGGATTTAACAATTAAGAAAATTAACCATAGCAATCATAACCACAAAAACTATTCATGATGACACAATGATCTTGGACGTGGAAACCCAAATGGGAAAAACCATGGTGGGGATGAATACCCACAAGTATTCTAAACTTTTTTGAAGTTTGCCCTATTAGGAGACAAGTCTACTAAAGCATTACAAAAACTTATCTTAGGAACAGATCCAATTAGGGACCACCCAATTAAGGGATTGACTATAATACCCTGTTAAAAGAAATACCCTTTTAGGAGTAACCTCAATAGAGGATTTAAAATCCAAGCTAATGGATCACCTGGTTATAGGATTTAGATAGCATTAAGATTTTTAAGGCTTACCTAGTTAATGGATTTAACTATTTTAATTGTTTGAGAATAATAGGGGTTTGCTGATCTGGTAAATAGTACTGCTTTGCTTGATTAGATCCTTTCTATTCTCCTATCTACCTTCACACATGCTGCAGATACACCTTCTAGTTCTGTAACCAATCAAACTGACACTTAACAAAAATTACCAACACTATAACAAAACAACTCATCAACCTTCTATTGAAAACAATAGGTCGGTAACACATCACAAACCTAAGATCTCATAGAGATTATAAACAAATCGGTTCAAGTATAACTATTACATTACACAACAATCATTTTACATTGTTCAAGACAGCCTTGACCACTCCTTGATCACCGTTTCATTGATTCTAGTAACTTGTCACACGGTTTCCTCTTCATGCAATGTACTCTCTCATTTCCAAGATAAAACTGTTATCTCTACACACCAAAAACCATTTGAAGCTTATCACATACAACATGCATACGTGGCATAATCATTACTAATCACCATTTGATCATAAATCAATACAACTTATTCACTAAGCTTCTCTAGTTAGGGTTTGGCATATCAACAGGTAGGGTTACCAATTGATCTCACTGCTTCTAAAGTAATACCGATTTCCTTCACTTGCTTAATCTACCGGTTGTAAAAAAAAATCATAACAACATAATTATCGGTTACAATTGACATCAATGATAACTCAATAGTTCATCAATGCAATTTTTAATCAACTACCAACAATCTCGCCTTTTGGCATTGCTAGCAATACAAATATCAATACCCTTGATGATTGAGAGTAATGCATATACACATGTATAGGAATCCTGGTTTACACTTTACCATGTACTCTCCTTCAAATTAAGTCTCCATGTCTTCAGCTGACAACTGGCTATAGTTCTTCTCTCTATCAATCATACAGTTCTTGTCCACCTTTGGCAACAATACCAAAGTGAAAGTAAAACATGCAATGTCATACTTCACTGTTCTGCATCAACGATCTTCAACTTGATGCTCCCCCTGTGTAATAACTCCACTTTACACCAATCTTTCTTCAAGATTCTCCAATTATCTCCAGGACTGATGTCTTCCACATCTTCTCAATTGACCTCATGTAGGGGCACAACCCCTAGCTCACTTCTAAGATACTCAAAAGTAGTCTTAGGCAGAGGTTTAGTAAAGATATTTGCTAGTTGCTCCTTAGTAGATAAATGCTTCAATAACACATATTTACTCTTCATTATCTCCCTTAAGAAATGATATTTTAGGTCAATATGCTTGGTTCTAGCATGCAACACCAGGTCATTTGAAATATTTATTGCATTGGTGTTATCCCATAAAATCTTTACTGGTTCTCTGATTTTCAACTTGAATCCTTCCAGAATATGTTTCATCCAGATTGCTTGGGTATAATTCATATATGTTGCAACATATTCATCTTCAATGGTGGACTGTGATATAAAACTTTGCTTCTTTCTACTCTAAGATACAAGTCTTCCTCCAAGAAAGAATGCACCACCAGTTGGGCTCTTCCTATCATCTACATTTCCTGCCCAGTCTGCATCTGTATAAACCTTCAAATCAGAGTTACCTGCATATGGATACAATAATCTATAATCAATAGTACCTTTTAAATGTATGAATATCCTTTTAGTTGCAATCATGTGTATTTCCTTTGGTTTCTTCTGAAATCTGGTAGCTAATCCAACTGCATGAGCAATATCCAGTCTGCTATGAATGACATAATGTAGTTTCTCTATCATAGACCTATACTCCTTTTCATCAATGGATGTGACATCATCCTCAGACAATTTACAACCTATAACCATTGATGTCCCAAGTGGTTTACAATATCCCATTCCAAATGTCTTTAATACCTCTTTCACATATTTGGGTTTTTTGATAAAGATAACACTCTTCATTTGCTGAATTTGTAAATCTATGAAGAATTTTATTTATCCAACCAGAGACATTTCAAACTCACTTTTCATCTCATTCACAAAGTCATCACTCATGTCATCATTGCCTCCAAAAATGATATCATCCACAAACACTTCACTAACCAGTATCTTATCTCCTTCAGACTTGAGATATATATTGTTGTATTCACTAGTTCTCGGGAAACCTATCTTCATCAAGTGTAAATGTAGTCTTTCATACCATGCTCTTGGTGCTTGCTTCAAACTTTAAAGAGCCTTTTGTAGTTAACAAACAATGTCTTTTGTGTCTATCAAAGCATAACCATCTGGATATTCAATATATACTTCCTCTTCCATTATTCCATTTAGAAATGTTGACTTCACATCCATCTAATATACTTTGAATCCCCTTATATGATGCAAATGCAAGTAGAGTCCACACACCTTCCAATCTAGCAACTCATGAAAATGTCTCACCATAGTCTTCTCCTTGTTCTTGTGCATAACCTTTTTATACAAATCTAGCTTAGTTTCTGACTACTACTCCATCTTCATTCAGTTTATTCCAAAATACCCACTTTGTACCTATCAAATTTTTATTCACCAATCTGGGTACTAGGGTCCATGTATTGTTCTTCTCAATTTGGTCAAGCTCCACTTCCATAGCTTTGATCCAGTGATCATCTCCAAAGGCTTCCTTAGTAGTTCTAGGCTCAATAGTGGAAATCATGCAAGAATTCTCTCTAATTCTTCTTCTAGTTAACACTCCAACATCTTTATCTCCAATAATCTGGTCAAGATTATGATTGAGTATCACATACCTTGGAATAGCATGATCATTATCTTCAGGTTCTTCTTCCTTACTATCATCAACTTATTCTTTAGAATCTACCTGTTCTGGATAATTTGGTACTAGAGCATTCTCTACATCAAATTCTAGCTTCGCCGGTTTTGGTTCCAAAATCAGAATGTAAGGTTCATTTTCCTTCTCCTCACTAGTTTCTCATGTAACTTCAGAACACTCGTCCACTCAAAAATCAACACTTTCAATGATTCTCTTTGTCCGGTTGTTGTAACATTTGTAGGCTTTACCCTTGGTGGAGTAACCAAGAAATATGCCTTAATCATTGTTAGTATCAAACTTACCAACATAGTCACCTCTTTTGATAAAACATTTACTATAAAAAATCTTAAAATAAATAACATTAGGTGATCTACCATACCAGTATTCATAAGGAGTTTTATCCTTACCTCTCTTTACCAATATCCAATTCATAGTGTAGATAGTTGTGCTGACAACTTTTCTCTAGAAAGGTTTTGCAACAAATCCTTGTATTAGCATCATTTAAGCAACTTCAACAACTGACCGGTTATTCCTCTTTGTAATACCATTTTGTTGTGGTGTCCTAGGTGCAGAAAGGTGCCTCTTAATTCCATTGTCTTCACAATATCTAGTGAATTACTTAGAAGTAAATTCACCTCCTTGGTTAGTCCTCAAACACTTTATCTTCCTACCACTTTCCTTTTCAGCTAAGGCCCTAAATGCCCTGAACTTACTAAAGGCTTATGATTTGTCCTTCAAGAATGTGACCCACATCATTCTTGAGAAATCATCAGCGAAGATCATAAAATATCTTTCACCTTTAATACTTTTGGTCCTTATTGGTCCACAAAGGTCTATATGAACCAAATCTAACAAGTGTTCTGCTAAGAAGGATTTACTCTTAAAAGTTGAAGATTTCATCTTCCCTAATTGACATTCCTTACACATAGTATTCACCGGTTTGTCCAATTGAGGCAAACCACTTACTGACTTTGACAATGTTATCAAAATTTATATGACAAAATCTTTGATGCCAAAGCCAACTATCATCTAGTTTAGCAATTAAATAGTTGTTGACTTTAGGATTTAGGTGAAACAAGTTACCTTTTTTCTGCTTTCTTGTTGCAAACACTTCACCTTTTCTCCCATAGAATTTGCACATTCCATTCTTAAATTCCAATGGATAACGTTTGTCATTGAGTTGAGCTACACTCAAAAGATTGTACTTTAATCCTTCAACCTAGTAGACATCATCTACACTACTCATTCCATTAAGAGAAATGGTTCCCTTTCCTTTTACCATGTAGGGTGAGTCATTTCCAAATCTCACAACTCCTCCATCGAATTCCTTAAAATTAAGAAATCTACTCCGGTCACCAGTCATGTAGTCTAGACAACCACTATCAATGATCCAATCATAAAAACTATCCATGCTTGAAACTAATGTCTTCTGATTAGATGTCTCCTCTTTAATGGCAACAAAGACAATGTCTTCACTAGCATCACCCTCAGATTCCTCATCAGTGATACCACCATCAACCGCAATGAGGCAATCTCTTTTGCCTTTTCCTTTGTACTTCTTATACTTCTCACGCGTATGCTCATTGTCACCATTAAGACAGTTAGCAGCAATATGACCAATCTTGTTACATGTAAAACAATTCAAAGGTAATTTACCTCTATACTTACTGGTACCTCTGGGTAATTGTTTGGCTAACAATGCTTCAATCTCGATCAAACTGTCTTTGTCATCAACTTCTCTACTGGATCTAGACTCATAACTCTGCTTTTCCTCACTGGTGGATTAGAGACTGAAGCTCTAAATGCCAATTCAAATTTCTGAGCACTACCATCATAACCCTTTAATTCAAATGTAGTAAGTTTTCTAATGATGGAATCAAGAGTTACCTTCAATTTATCAATAGACTTTAGCTCTTGAATGGCTGCAACTCGGATAGCCAAGATCGATAGAAGGGTTCTCAACACCTTACTAACCACTGTGGCATCTTCCACTTTACGACCAACACTCTTAATCTCACCGACTATCTCCTTGATCCTCTGACTATACTGTTGAATATTCTCACCTTCAACCATCCACATGTCATCAAATTTACCTCTTAGACTCTCTTCTTAGGCAATCTTGACATGCTCGTCACCGCTATATATCTCTTTAAGTTTCTTCCACACATCATAAGAAGACTCTAGACCATGAACATCTACATACTCTGAATCAAACAAAGAATTGATAATTGCTTCCAGTGCTTGATTATTCTCTTGTTTCTCTTTCTTTTGATCATCAATCAGAATTTTGCTAGGTGCAGTATATGGTGTAACAACATGTTCCCAGTATTGACTTCCTAGACTCTTGATATAGATTTTCATCTTGTCACTCCATATTCTGTAGTTTTCCTTATTAAACTTTAGACCTTCTTCCTTCATCACGTTCTTCTAGATGTTTATCTCAAATTGATAGGCTTAGACACTAGAGGACCTGAAATGCTCTGATACCGATTGATGATATGATGAATCAATAAGGATCAACACAACTAATAAGAGGGGGGGGTGAATCAGTAGATAGAAAAATGACTATACTTTCTCTTCAAACTCAAAAAAAATCTCACAAATCAATCACTAAACTAACTAGTTCAAACATAGAGCTACAAACTACAATATCACTGACAGTTTTACGTGTTGACTGACATACCAAAATAATAGCAAAACAGATCTAAAACTCAAAGACCATTTAACCAAAACATCAAAATACTTTACTAGCAATAGTAAAAACACATTTCACATTATTTCCGATCATCTTATAAAAACTAAGTTGATTTAAGAGTTAAGAAAATTAACCATAGCAATCATAACAACAAAAACCATTCACCACTTGACACAATGATTTTTGACATGTAAACCCAAATGGAAAAAACCACGGTGGGGATGAATACCCACAAGTATTCTGAACTTTTCTAATGTTCACGCTATTAGGAGCCAAGCCTGTTAAAGCTTTACAAAAAGACACGTTAGGAACAGATCCTGTTAGCGACCACCCGGTTAAGGGATTGACTATAATGCCTTGTTAGAAGCAATACCTTGTTAGGAGTAACCTCAATAGAGGATTTAAAATCCAGACTAATGGATCACCTAGTTAGAGGATTTAGATAGCACTAAGCTTGTTAAGGCTTACCCGGTTAAGGGATTTAACTCTTGTAATTGTTAGAGAACAACATGGGTTTGTTGATCTTGTAAATAGCACTGCTCCTTTTGATTAGATTCTTTTCATGCTCCTATTTGCCTTCACACATACTATAGATACACCTTCTGATTCATAAACAAATTACACTAAAACTTAACCAAAATTGCCAACACTATAAAAAAACAACTCATTGACCTTATATGGAAAACAACAGGTCGGTAACACATTACAAACCTAAGATCTCATAGAGATTATAAATAAATCAGTTCAATTATGACCATTAGATTAAATAGTAATCATTGCACATTGTTCAAGATAACCTTGACCATTTCTTGATCACCACTTCATCGATTCCAGTAACTCTTCATGTAGTTTCCTCTTCATGCAATGTATTCACTCATTCCCAAGATAAAACTGTTATCTCTACACGCCAAAAACCATTTGAAACTTATCACATACAACATGCATACGTGGCATAATCATTACCAATCACCATTTGATCATAAATCAATACAATTGATTCACTAAGATTCTCTGGTTAGGGTTTGGCATATCAACAGGCAGGGTTACCAGTTGATCTCACTCCTTCTAAAGTAATATTGGTTTCCTTCACTTGGTCAATCTACCGGTTGCAAACCAACATCATTACTGGTTACAATTGACATCAATGACAATTCAATAGTTCATCAACTCAATCTTTAATCAAATACCAAGAAGATTTACCAAATTGTTTTAATTTCCCTTCTATTCTCCTAAGGGGCCATACTACGTCCCACACTGGGGCATTTTGTGGCATGCACCATTTCAATTTTTATTCTTTGAAGCAAAACAATAAACAACATTCTCTCAAAGAGGGAAAAAATGTAGACACCTAAAAAAATTGTCACTAAATATTCCTCCAAATTAATAAAATAATTTTCTTATTTAATTAAGACAACATTATTCTTCAAAAAAAATCAAATTTCACTCCTTTTCTTATAATTAAATAATCTTTAATTATTCTTAAATTAAAAGATTTTTAATATTTTATTATTTTATTCTTTCTTATTTCTCATTAAGTAAATGATTTTTATTATCTAATTAATTATTTTCTTCTTCTCTAATATAATTAAATAAAAATTTTATAATTAAATTAATTCTTTAATTTATTTAATTATTCACTTTTCAAAAAAACTCTTCCAAAATAAATAAAATAAATATTTTATTTATATCCGTTTCTCATGTACATGAATTAAATAATATTATTTTTTAATTCCTCAATTAAATGATTTCTCAATTATTTTATGCTAATAAACTCTTCATTTCCACTTCTTTGACTCACTCTGAATCTATGTTCAACTCATCAATCAATTTTGTCTATCTCCTTTCAATGAATTCACTTTGTAATTATCTCAATTAATTCTTCTTCTCATCGAAAGTTCCTTTCATTTCTTAATCTCAGTCATCCGTTGATCTATTTACCTCTCAATCTCAATCTCAATCATGATGGTTTTTATAAAAGAAACCTTTCTCTCTTATTTCGACATTCTCATTTGGGTCTACATTTATTATGTTGAAATCTTTACTTATTTTTTTATCATTGCATTATCAATCAACCACACTCCATTCCTTTTATGTCATTCTTGTGCTAAGTGCTAAAGGCTAAGAGCAAACACATCAAATTTATAAGATCTTGAAAAGCTAGGAGAACAATGGAGTCAAGCAAGTCATGAATGTGGAATTATAATTTGGTTTAGTTCATTTGTTTGTGTTATGATTTAGTACTTCATCCATATAGTTGAATAGAATTTTGTAGATCATAGACTAATGGTTTGGTCAATTAGGGTTTGCAAATAGATTCAAATATTCTCACACACTATACTATTGACTAGATATTATTATTCTAATATTAGTTTCTAGAATCTATGTGGAAGATGTGCACAAAACAAATTTATTACGACGACTCTAAAAACATTCAACAAAATGCAATTGGTTTACCTTTGATTATTATGTGTGCATGGTTCACCTTCTTTTGTATGTTGCTATCTTCAGGAAACTCTATATTTTATCATTAGTATGTTAGTTTAACATTTGATGGTCGTGTGGACGTGTATCCTTGGGGTCTACAAATCACATATGAATTTATGGCTAGGAGTATTTATAGTGACTTTGCTCTTTTATTTTGATCTTAAGTCTGTGCTTTGACTTATGCTCTTCTTTGAAACATGTATGTATAGAATTGAGGAAGTGGTATGAGGCACAAATAGTAAGGGGACTGATGAATGAATAAAGGACTTAAAAATGATCTATTTGGATTGAATGGTACATGCTATTTTATTTTCCGATAGGCAATCCCCTGTGGGGGTGCACCGCCACCGGAATTGTCTCACGCCTAGAACCGCCTACCTGAAAACGATTTTTCGAGCATGGTTTGTTGTTTAATGGTGGTTGTTATTTATGCAGGATAAGCTGGGAGAAGATGCAGCCCGCTGGAAAAGATGAAGATCATCGGGAAAGACTTGCCTTACACGTGGATAGGTTTTCTCCTCTAACGAGTGGGAGCGATTTCTCATAAAACGCGTTGGTAAATGGTTGACACTGTGTTGGAAATTGCTATGCATGCCCATGTGCTTCCTGCGCCCCATGTGTTTCCATCATGGCGTCCAACCTTGCTGACGACCACCATCGCCCCTGCAAATCGGTCACGACAGCCATATTTTTTCCTTTTTTTTTGGGTTAGTATTGAAGGAAAGACGTGCTTGCAAATTGTTGCAAGTGAGTGCGACAGTAAACCCATTATCCATGTTTACCATTTTATTTTTTATTCAATTGGATTTAAACTAAGAAATTTGACTAGTGGGTATGTTTCCAAAATTAATTTAGAGACAGTCTTATCAATTCATGTGTTGGGTTCAGCTTTACTGGTTTTGTAAAAGCTTGTTTATTGGCTTCCCGAATCCTGTAGAGTTTCGGGGCATTTTCAGAGTAGCTAATATTCACTATGTATCGAATCATAGTTAAGTTCATTACTTTCATTTGATTTTAGAGTAAAATCGCTATTGCTTAATATGATTGTTAAGAAAAATCTTATTTTCCCACATAAAAGGATTTACATAACTCTGCTCAAATATCCTTTTGCTCTTTTTTTCCACATAAAAGGATTTACATAACTCTGCTCAAATATCCTTTTGCTCTTTTTTCTGTGAAGATCATGAAACTGAATTTAATTAGATCACACAGATTTCCATGTCATGTTTGTACTCCCACATTTTACATAGATATCTACTAGAACAGTTCCAACCATTGTTTTGATAAAAAATTCTCGTCTAATATATACTCGATGAATGTCAAAACCCTTTTCCAAGGTTTCCTTTCGGATTCAAACATCAGACCCTGGTAGAGAATTCGACTTTACACCTGCCAATTGTGTTTCTCCTTGAAAGCTTTGAAAGGCTTTTTCTAAAAGAATTTAAACAACGATCATTCAGCTACTGAGCTGGATTAGGAATTCATCGATGGTTTTAATTATTTATGATTACATTAATCCTTTGGTAGGATTTCATTTTAAACTGTTTGACAACATTACCCTTCTATAGTGCTTTGATGAATTTCTCTTCAAAATTGTTGAATGTCCATTAGAGCACTTAGTTTAGCACTACTATGGAGGTGGCTTCTGCTAACATTTACTTGAAAGTTTTTTTATTGTTAGAAAAACATTTTCAATAATAGTGCCAGCAAGCACGTCCCCTGAGAAGACACCATTTGGTGGCATTCCACATTCTTTTTATTCATATTGAATTTGCATGACAATATTTGATTTTAAATCTGCATTCTAATATGTTGTGTAGAAGTCCCTTTATTATTAATGGATCATGTCTGAAACAGAGTGCATTATTACAGTCTAAGCCAATTTTTATCTAATTGATTCATTAAACATTACTGAGAAACTCCAGAAGAATTTATTTACGTTAAAATGATGGAACGATTCACATTTCTGAAATCAATGTCTTCCGCAACCATGACAAGTCACCTTCGTAGCCTCTAAAGTAAATAATATTTAGCACCTGAAATATTATATTAGTTACCTCCCATATATTAGTGGTATAAACTTCTTCAAGACATTTTCTTAAGCATGCAATGTTCTATATTGGGTTCCTCCTCTGTCATAATGAAAGATGATTGTGGGTGTTATGCATAAATAATGCCCTAGGATGCATCTTGAGTCCCCTGTTTATGTTAGGAAATATCTCTGGTACAAAGTTAATATAAATATTAATTTGAATTTTGATATTTTAGATCTGGTTGAATGTTTCTAAAGTCTTTTCAACAATCTGTTTCATGCATACAACATATATCATTCAGGTATGTCTCTAGAACAAAATAAAGAATTCAGTGATTCTCGCTTGAATTTCTAATACAACTGCAATCGACCTTGTTTCATTATCGTTAATCTATAGGTTGACTGTACTTTCTTATTTGAAATAAGATTTACTATTTTACAGAGTTCAAATGTTTCTTAGGAATATGGAGTTAGTGGTCCTTTTTAGTATGCAAATGATGCTACAATACATATATTGTAATTAGCTTGCATCAAATTCTATAATCGACAAAACAGAAACTTGCATTTCTTTATACTATAACCTCAAACTTTGAAGTTTAGAGAGAATACATTGCAACATTATTATTAATGAGAAGGTCATTATTGTACTATTTTAAGAATCTTCTTCGTCTTCATTTTCACTAAAATAATTCTGAACGACTTACAAAAAATGGGTTTTGCTGTTTGGAATCATGGCTATTGAAATAAAAAGAAAGGCTCCATATGCACACACTGTTTGTGAGATTGTACGTGCTAGGTATGTGAACTATTGCTGAATTATTAAATTGTCAACTAACTTAAATGAACATGTAACTTGAATTGACTATCTAATTGAAGCTTGCACTGGTAATGTACAGATGGGGATCTACTGCACACTTGGTCTTCCTCACATTTTGTTTTTTGACAAACATCAGTCTGACAACAATGATACTGCTGGGAAGATCTATTGTTGTAAATTTTCTGACTGGTGTAAATATATATGCTGCTAGCTTTCTAATCCCACTTGGTGTCATTGTTTACATACTTGCAGGAGGACTGGAGGCTACTTTCTTAGCTAGCTATATACATTCAGTTATTGGTATGCACTTCGAAGTTTTGAATAGTTTGATTAAGCATTTTTAGCCATTATTTTTCATGTCTCACTTTACTCTTTTCTAAAATCCTTCTATCTCTAAGAAATTATTCTTTCTAAAAGAAATTTATTATTTACTAATCTACAAAATGCTAAGTGGGTATTGTGTGACTTCGTTTGTTCTTTTGCTTCAGACCTCTTTTATGACATAAAGTGAGCTATCTTTCCCCTTAAAACGATATTAGGAAAAACAACAAATTGACCTCCAAGAGTAATGTGACATTTCTTTGCACTAATATTAACACATCAATAAACCCTTAGTCCAACATTGAACATGTAAATGAAGAATTGCAATAAAAATAATCATTACAATCAATAAATTTAATTTCAATAACCTGTCTAATTGAGTATTTTAAAAACCCTGAGATCAGATTCAAATGACTAGATATGGATATATGACAAAAAATTTGATGACTCAGTTTAATCTATCATATCAAGTAATAATTCAAATAATTGGTTCATAAACACACCTTCCTTAATATTATTATGTAGAAAGCTTATAGACCTCTAATAATGTTGTTATAAAATTAAAATATGACTTATCCAAGAGAGACAAAACCAAAAAATAAAATAAATGTGTTACAGTAGTTGAACACTTCACACCACTTGACCATCTCAAGATATGGATCCTAGGACATTTTCATTAGTATACTTTCTAGGAATGCATCTATTGTAATGTAATTTCTGAGTTTAATCAATATTAAGGTAGATGATACAATATTCAAAACAATTACAATTCGATTTGCAAGAGTTAAATTGAAGACAAAAGGGAACACACTTTAATTTTAAGTGGGCCACATACAAATGCATGGCTTAGGTATACTCATTGACTCATCTTTCAATCACCTAAAGAAATATGGGTTTCTAGTGATATATTGACCATTAGAATAATCTCCTTTGTCGACAACATGCTCTTTTGGTTCTGTAAGTTAAAATGCCATGTTTATAATGGAAAGGAGGCCTTGCACTTGTGTAAGTTGCTTAGGTACATTACGAGATGCCCTTATTTTGAGTCATGTTGCATTGAGAAATAGAGAAAAATAATAGTGCTCTATTTTATGCATTAATAAAGTGTGACAATATTTATTGATTTAAGTAGATGCCATAATCTTGTCTAGGATTTGATATATTTTCTTTAAAATGAATTAGTTTTTTTCCAGTACTTGTCATTGTCTCTTTGCAGATGATACTTTGTTATTTGGACATACTTTGTTAGTTGAGGCAAAAGTGATTAAAGGAATAATACAAACTATGCATCATTTTTTGGTCAGAAAGTGAATAGTGATAAATCAAAGATTTTCTTCCTTAATACATCACAACTGGTTCAACATAGGTTGCAATCCTTTTGGGGATTTGAGATTGGAAATCTTCCATGTACTTACCTTGGGATTCCTTTCTTTGTTAAACAGGATAAGATTGGTTTTTGGGATAAGATTTTTTCGGTCATTTCTAAGAGAATTCTCTCATGGAATCATAGATGGTTAACTTTGATGGGTAAAATTGTTCTCATCAAGTCTGTTTTGAATGTTGTTCCCGTATATCTCATGTCTATTTTGAAGTCTCCAAAAGCAACTATTGTTATTTTACAGGATACTCTTAGAGATTTTCTTTGGAACAATAATAAAGATGGCAAGAAGAAACTCCCTTTAATTGCATGGGATAAGGTATGTTTGCATAAGGAACTTGGGGGAACATGAATTTGGAGTCTGGAGAACTAGAATTTAGCCTTAGGTGCTAAGTTGGTTTGGAAATTATATGACAAGCCTAGTTCCTTATGGGCACAGATTATGTTTGCCAAATATTTAAATAATGGACCGAGAGAGTACATTTTTAAAGTCCCAAATTTGCCTTTGGGTTCTGCTATTTGGAATTTCCTTTGTAAATGTAGATCAGTTATTTTGCCTCATCTCTCATGGATTGTTCATAATGGTAGAAAGGTCAGATTCTGGGATGAAGTATGGAATGGACACACACCTGTGGTGAATATTAGGGATTGATCTCCTCTTATCACTATTTTTTCCTCCCTTTGGGGTGTTTTTGTAGTAGATTATTTTGAAATTGTGACTAGTGGACCCCTTAAGCTAGCTAGATGGAAGTTGATTGATTTCTTAGATGTTGATCAAAGTATGAAATTAGATTTTGAGAAGATTTTGGGGGATAGAATTGTATTTCTTTCTGATTCTGAGGATGAACTTATTTGGACAAAGAATATTTCTTGTAAGTACATTGTTAAAGATGGTTACAACTCTCTTATGGTTGCTAAAGATTTATCATCCTGACCTTATAAGTTGTTTTGGCATTCGGCTTGTCTTCCTAAAGCTGGAGCCTTTGCTTGGTTGGTAGTTCACGGCAGAATCCTTACAGGTATGAGACTGGATAGGCTTGGTATTACTATTGTTTTCCCTTGTCTCCTTTGTAACAAAAAATTGGAATCTTCTTCACACTTGTTCCTACATTGTGATTATGCTTATGAATGTTGGCAGTGATTTTTGAGAAGTTAAATATATCCTTTGTTATTGATAAGGATCTCATTTCCCATTTTAGATCTTGGCCTTTTATGTTTACCTCATCTTTTTATGCATGCCTTTGGATCATATCTCCATCTATTGTTGTTTGGAATGTTTGGCTAGAGCGAAACAACAGGATATTTAAAAAATCAAGTTCTCTTGTGTCTGAGGTTCTATTAAATATTGAGTCTTCAATCTCTGAGGTTGCTTTGTCATTTATTTATAAGAATTTGGAAAAGCTTACTTCTTTTTCGCACTAGGATAGTAGAGTTACTAGACTTTGGAAGATGTTGTCAGTTTTACCCTCTCATGGTTCAATTTTTAAAAAGAATGATGCAATAGGTAAGAGATGCTCCGCTAGATGAAAACCTCCTCCGCAAGGGATCTTTAAACTGAATTTTGATGGGGCCTCTTGTGGTAACCCTGGGCCGGCTGGGGTAGGCATGGTAATTTATGATCACAATGCAAATTTTATTCGAGCTAAGTGGCATGATATTGGTTTTAAAACTAACAATTATGCGGAAATTCATGCTTTGTCTTTTGGATTAGATATGGCAATCTCTTTGGGAATTAAGGACTTAATAATTGGAGGTGATTCTTTGGTGATTATTCAATGTGCTATGAAAAAGAAATTGAATTGTTGGAATTTGCAGTATATAATTGATCTCATTTTACAAAAATTAAAATTGTTTGAATGTTTTTTGTTATCCCATTGTTACAGAGAAGTTAATAAGATTGTGGATTGTTTGGCAAATTTAGCCATTGATAGCAATGCTAATTAGTGAGAGGTGGGTTTTGAGGAAATTCTTTCTAGGGTATGGGAAGGTTTGCAGCAATAGAACTTATGTGATTTTCTTGAGTAATATTGATGTAAAATTTTATGATGATAATTATTCCTGCTTTCCCCCTTCATTTCAAGTATTCATGTCTGTTATCTAGAGGAGAGTTTGATCTCATGGTATTTGATACAATAGTGTTTTTCCAAAGGTTTTTTAATACTTTCTTTGTTGGTAGGAAGGTTTTTGGCTCATGGGATTTGGCACAGGGCTTTGGAAAATTATGTCTTCTTCCATTGATAGCAGCTGTGGAGTCTACATTTGAAAATTATCTGATGAATTTGCAAATTGCCATATGGGTTTTATGTAAAACTGATATTATATGTGTTGTGACTGCATTTTGTATGTGGGTTGGGGAGGGATGTATAAACTGATCTATTAGATACTATAGGTTTATTTTATGAGCTGTGATTGGAGGTTTTCTTCCCAGGGTTCTTTCCTCCGGTATGCTCTTTGAATCCTATGTAAAAAATAAAAAATATTAATACAAAAGTTTAGTGGAATAATCCACTTTTATTGAAAAAAAAAAAAATATATATATATATATATATATATCCTAGGGCCTAGGCAATAGAGTACATTCACCAGAAATTTTGTTGTGCAACTTATATTCTATCTAGCTTCTCACCCTGGTCTCATAGACGTATATGTACTCTCAAAGAACCATACTCATTAGATTTGGACATTCTTATTGTTTTCACTTTCAATAAAAATTTTGATATATTTGGTTACAAGTCTCCACCAAAAGATGTGTTTGAATATCTTTGCATTCATTAACCATGAAACCTATAAAAGATTTTGGGATTTGGTTTTTTATCATTTCTTCTCAAGCTGTTCTATTTAGAAACTTCTAATTTCTAGCCACATGCTTTTCTCTGAATTACCACTGTGTGCTTGTTAATTATATTAAGAATATTCTAATAAAGAAAGCCAATGTTATTGCTATTTTTTCTTTAAAATATACAAAGAGAATATTATAAGCTTACATTCAAACAAAAACGCTTCCTTAAGAAAAAAGAAACTGCAGAGTATTAATCATTTTCTGTGAAACCAATAATTCTACAATTCCATGAAAGGTAAAAGCCCAAGAAAGAGACCACATGAATTGAATAAAAACAGTTTAGCTTTGATATTTGTAGGCCCCTTGGCTCTGAATCAAAATGACCCTTACAATTTATCTTTATTTTCTAAACTCAAACATTAATCTAGGTGAAATACAAAAACTTTGACTTTGAGGATTCTTTGCAAAGTATGGCAGAAGGTTTAGAGGCTCAAGGTGAGGTATTGGAATTAGCATTGAATTCCAAATCCATCAATACCTTATTTAGTAGAGATCTATCTTAACAACATAGACTTGATATAAACTCCTATCGGCCGTACGCATTGCACCTTACCCAGAATCAATCTGCAGACATAGCAGTCTAAGTGAAGTTGGAGAATTTGTTTTGGAAATTTTCTTAGGGGTGTCCAACTAACCATTTATCTATTAACATTTTGTGATACTAAATATTTATCATGACAAGTTCACGAATATGGAGAGATTCATACAATACATAACTTGAAAAACACACAAAGTCCATAAAGAAGAAGAGGAAAAAATTAATTGACTATCCATATAACATAGCCATAAAATAATTATATCTAATCTTTCACAAAACTTATATTTTATCATTAGATTTATGGAACTATTCTCTAACATAAACATAGCCATATGCAGTGCAATAAAAACATCATAATATAAATACCAAGAAATCTCATACACAGAAAATTAAGGAAACAATGCCATATTCCTTGCCAGTTACACAGTTTTTTTCCTAAACAAAATAACATGCACACAAACTATTCCAATTCAACAGAATGGAATGTTCTCCACACATCTTAAAATAAAAAGAGCAACTCACTTTTACAATGCTCTACTAAAGACGTTATTATAGAAAGCCCACATATATCTTTAACAACAGGGAAAGAGTAACTCATTTCCCTGTGCAGCACCCAGGAAAGCAACATGTGACGTAATTGCCATTATCATCATAACAACGAGAACATGCTAACACTCCTGCAACAATGATAACATCTCCTCGTCATCAGTGAATAAAAACATTATCACGATGATCTGAAATATTGATGAATCATTAAAAAAACTATCACATAATCTAATTGAAAAACAGTTTCAGATCGATTTTATGGATTGTAAAACCTGTGATCCTGATGATTAGAACAGCTATAAATGTATTTATACTAACCTTTAAATCCTTATAGTGAAGTGAATACAAGTATTTACACTAACCTTTAAATGTTGAAGTGGGACGAGATGCTTGAGTGAGAGTAATCATGGTGGTGAGTAGCAGGACTGAGATAAAGCATACCAAAAATCGTGCTGCAAGACGCATGTAAGCTGCCATCTTATATTTTTAATGCACTCCCTTTGCATTGCACTAATCATAGGTAATTGCTGTAGATTTATAGGAAAAGGTGGGCGATGGTTTTCATGGATGTGGTTGATTCGTTGATATATATTCTACTCTTTATCGCTAAGTATTTGTCATGGGGCGAGAGTAGTAGAATCTACCGGCAGATAAAGCATTTCAGATAAAAGTTGGAATCAATTAGGATGTAAAATAGATTAAATAAAGAAAGGCGTTTTCTAAGACGTTGCATGGCTTAAGCTGATAATGAAATAAAAGAAACCAAATAGTCCATGGAGCGAAAGTAGAAGCAGAAAATGTGAATGAAATGGCGGCTGAGTAGGACGCGCAATCTGATATGATTATTATCTTAAAATTTTATTTCAAATCTGATAGGATTATTGTATGAGTTCCATGATTGTTTGTGAATTTGGGTCACTTTCATATCGCAAAAATGATTTTCATATATATAAATTAAATCGCTAAGTTATAAATTTGGCATTAATGCATTTGAGTCTTGCATTACAAAAGAAATTCACTGTTTATTCCTACTTTAGGAAAACTAATTGGTGTTGATAATCACCCTTCGGAACTTCCATCCCAAGGATTTTGGATTTTGCATTAGACAAGCTTCAATAAGGAATTCAGTAAATTTACTAAATGTTAGAAGACAATATGAAATAAATATAAAAATGTAATAATAATGATAAATTAGAAATCAGAATTAATTAAAGCATTTTTCATTATATAGAAAACATGACAAGGAGTGATGGTGAGAAAATGATGAGTATAAAGTAAGGAATAAGTAGTAGTTGAGAAGAGAGCAAAAAGGTCATTAAAAAATGTAAAAGAGCAAAAAAATGTAAAAGAGCAAAACAAGGGGCAGAAGAAGAATTTTTGGACCCTAGAGGAAATATCTCGATTTAAAATTTTAGATATCCTTCTTGAAAAATTACATAACTTGGGTCATAAAATGCCCTAGAAAGACATAATGAAATTTTCATACATGTAGAATAGGAAAGAGCTCAATTATATTTTTGAAAATATGAAAGTGGAGGCAACAAAATGAGAAATCTTATCAAAATTTATAAAGATTATTAAGTGTCAATGCAAAATATGAACATCCATCTTTTCAATTACATTTCAAAAGTAAATATTGGGGATCAATTCCTTCATGATTCAATTGAAAAATAAAACCTCTATTTTTTAATTCATCATATTTCACCTTCAACAAATAGAATTAGACAATCTATAGGGTAGAACTCAATGGATTACACTAGGTTAAGAATAAGTCTTTTAGAGCAATGTCTCTTACCATTTATCCAATCAAAAGAAGATAAGGATAAATTCTCAAGGGGAATTCGGTTTGTGGGTAATAAAGACCAATTTTTTAGAGCTTGGTTCCATCCTATTGATTCACAAAAAATAGCTACTTAAATAGGTTTCATTGAGGAATTGTCATTACAAACTTCCACGAAAATTTTGGATAGAAAGTTTTTAAAGAGAAATTAGGAATCCTTTTGGAGATTTTTTAGCTTATGCAAGTTTTCTAGGAGAAAAGAGTTGACATCTCATGAAAAAAATTGTGTGAGACAAACCCATTAAGAAAATTGATAAACATTACTCCTCTCTTGGTTACAAGATTCAATAATACAACTATGAATATATTTGCATCTGAAATGGTTTTTGTATAACATGTTGACCATGCGGAAAGAGCCTATAATCTCTTTGAAATTTTAGAATAAAAAGTTAATATTCAATATCAACAAGAGTAGGTAGGAAAAAAGAAAAAGGTGAATAATCATATGTAGGAAGCTACAACCATCCAAGAAGAACCCTATATTAAAATTGGTTTATAGGAATATTGTAGTAAGAAAGTTGTCATCTGATACATATTCTAGTCATAAATTCCTCCTGTATCTAAAATCATTCCTTAATACAAATTAATTCCCTAACTTATGCTTGTCAATTTTGATCTATTTGGGGTTATTCTCTCCCCCTTTATGAATATTTAAAGATGGAAATTATCTTGTTCAATGTGGATAATTATCATGATTTTAATTTAAAAGAGTGGTAGATGATAAAGAATAGAATGAGGGAATGATATCTTTTTTAAGATAATGTCAAACTTGAGGAAATTAATAAGTATTTTCTAGAAAATTTAGAAAGAAAAAGAGTGGGTGTTGGGGCAATTTTTTCTCTAAATTATTGGCTTTATCTATAAAAAAATAAGATATGGTTGATGTTAGGATCCAAAAGGACAACTGAGAGGGGGGAGGGTGGGGGGTTGAATCAGTTGTCAATAAATTATAACCCAAATATAAATTAT
Source organism: Cryptomeria japonica (assembly GCF_030272615.1). Classification (NCBI taxonomy): domain Eukaryota; kingdom Viridiplantae; phylum Streptophyta; class Pinopsida; order Cupressales; family Cupressaceae; genus Cryptomeria; species Cryptomeria japonica. Next base: position 340,772,855 of record NC_081408.1, read on the forward strand.
TTCAACTTCAACTTAATGTCGGTAAACCAAACTTACTACTAGTAAAACAAATTAGCAGTTATATCAATACCGGTGTAACTTGATGCATGAGATAGAAAGGAAAAAAAAATCCACAACACATGACACAAATATTTTGACATGGAAACCCTGTAAGGGGAAAAACCATGGTGGGAAACCTTACCTACAATCAGATGATACTACTGCAAACAATAAGTGTATACAACTGGGGTCTGGACATGCAGAAAGGCCAACCGCCTAGAGCTCACTGCTCAGTCACAAAATGGGAGTCACACTGACTACAATAGGATGGTTAAATCCTATAACAATGTACTACTTCAAGGTAGCATCTGGAATGCTGGATTCAATACCGCTTTAAGCTTTGACAAACACCTTCATGACCTTCCTTCAACCCCTAGATAATATCTGTGTGATTCGCACTATGATCTGCTCATATGATCTTTAATATTTGGACATACACTCATACCATACCATGTTACATATATCTCACACATCTCTCAAATGAGATCTTACATTTATAAAAAACCTAAGACCAAATATTAAGGTTGGATCACTAAAGATATTACATTTAAATCAATTACAAAATAAGTCTTGATGCAATACAATATGTCAGCCTTAATGTATTTACACAATATCCAAACAATAGACCATCTCCATAATGTGTTGTGCTTATCTGGAATAGATAACATGTACCGGTCCATAATCTAGACCTATCTGTCGGTAAAGACAAATATGTCAAGCCAATTAGACCAATAATCAAAACACCAAATTCAAACATCCAATCCATGTCTTCGACATAACCAAATGATCTCCAGATGATAACAAGTCATCATCATTGCTAGTGAACCATATAACCTGCTAGTGAACGTATACCGGTGACTATGCATAAGCCACTAACCTTGCTGATAAACACAATGTGCCAGTTTAGGGAAAAACCAATATAACCAGAGTGCCAAATCAACAATGTAGACCTCCAAAAGGATATGTGTTGACATCAATGACAAACCAATGCAACACATGACAAAGTCATCCATAATACCAACAATTGATATACCTAGTGTAATAGAAGTAGCAATGCTTGTATTAGAGAAATATTGGACAAATATTTTATCAATTTTAAGTAGCTACTTAATAATGAATATTTTGTTTCCAATATCATTTCCTTTAAAGGTTTTATTCTCTCACCTATTATAGGTTATATATATATATGAACGAAAAAAATCCACACAAATTTAATTTTATGTTGTTTGATTTACCTAATTTTGAACAATGTCATGCTTCTTTGTAGGTGGAGAGTTTAAAGGCTAAGTGGTATATACTTTTTAGGAAGTTTTAGAATGCAAAAAAAAGATGATAAGACTTGGAATAAGTTGTGGGTTAGAAATATTTCTTTATTGAATTCCCTTTTTAATTACTAATTCTTAGAATACTAATCTAATGAAGCTTACCTTAATGGAAGAACTGAGAGATGTTGGAAGAGTTTTCTATACTTTTTTATGTTTCATGTGTACTTTCCTTCTATGGTAAATGGTTTAGGTGTATGCATGCATTTTGTATATTTTTCCATGGTTTTAAAATACTAACATACATTATAAAACTTCGCTCGGGGGAAGACATGCCCAATGATGTGGTGGATAACAATATGAAGGAGGCTGAGATGGAGGATTCCTCATCTTTGTAGAGATCTTTGGAGGCTCATGCTATGCCTGACCCAGATAGGATTACCAAGGTGACTCCCTTAGGACCAGAGACTATTTCTGCACCAGATATTTTTTATGTAGACCCTCAACTTGATACTTACATCAAGGGTGTGAGGCCTATCTTGGATGATGCCACTAGGTCCAACAAAGAGAACCAATCCATTCATTTGATTATTGATGTAACTAGTGCCGCGAAGATCCTCAAATCATAGAATGAAGGTGGCCAATTGGGGAAGGATACCTAGGTGAACCCACAATAGTGCGTGACACTTTCTTGGACAAAGGAATTTGTCTCAATCATCCAAAGTCGATTTTACACAACTTTGAATCAAATGTAACTTTCGATCAAAATAACTTTTCGTATTCGATGGAAAATATGAAAAGCAAAAATTTTGATCGAATATAACATTCAAAAGAAAGTACTTATTTTATTTTTTTAATTAAAAATTAAAAGGATTTTATTGAACCTATGTTCGATCGAAACCCTCCATTCAGGGATTGTTTTAATAAAAGTTTGAAACTATAAAAATGATAGTTATGGCATTTTCAGTAACCGACAGCGACAAACAATTTTGGGAGTGATAAGTATGATTGGAACATTTGAACCTCCAAACCAAGTTGGTTCAAATTCGACCCATGTATACATAATTTCATTTTAATGTAATTTTTGTGTATATATACATATATATTGGTATATCTGGTATATCTATATATATACAT